>NW_017673420.1:128713-134710 GCF_001879085.1 Nicotiana attenuata
CCGGGATGACGCACGTAACTAAACAAAACATAATAGGAATAGATAGCTGCATAGCAGCATCCATCAATGTGCAATTATCTAGTTGTTAATGCCTAAACGCTAACAAAATTGTTGTTGATGAGAACTCCAGGTGTAAGTGGTTGAGCTGACTGGCATTCTGGCAACTCATCCTTACAACACTCGGTCCAAAGATAAAGCAAAGATGACCAATCAGGATCTGGAAGCGAGTATTGTTGACCCGTCCAGAGAAGAAGAGTCGGTAGATGTTACTGCAATGAGAGAGGAAGTGTACAAGCTGAAACAGCAGATGGCTGAAATGTACCAGGCATGGTCGAAGGGACACCCACCACCAGCCTATCCCGCCAATCCCAATTACCTTCCACCACCAGCCCAAATCCAGGATCCTCCCACCGTAAACTCATATCCCGCTTTCCCCGCTTACCAACAATACTATGGAGCCACCTCCCAGACACCACCTCCATTACCCAAACAAATCCCGTGTCCTCCACCACCAACTGCTCCAATATTTGTGGCTCCCCCACCTGCCACACTACACAGGTCGTCCAGCGAGCCCATGTTCCAAACTCATGACAACCAATACTACCCGCCCGAGCCCACTTTCAAACCACCAGAACCATACCCTTACACTCCTCGCCTTGATCTCTCAGCTGAGGAGGAAAAACCCACCAAAAATCCCGAACAGGATGAAATGATCCGAAAGGTCAAGAGCCTCGAACAGTCATTCCGAAACATGCAGGGACTGGGCGGCCAAGTAAGTGTGGCCTACAAAGACTTGTGTTTGTTTCCCGATGTTCAATTGCCGCCAGGATTTAAGTTACCAAAGTTTGATCTATACGATGGACATGGCGATCCCGTAGCCCATTTGAGAGGTTTCTGCAGCAAGATGAGGGGAGCTGGGGGAAAAGATGAGCTATTAATGGCCTACTTTAGTCAAAGCTTAAGTGGAGCGGCGTTGGAGTGGTACACAAGACAAGACCATGCTCGGTGGTACACCTGGGATGACCTGGCTCAAGCTTTTGCATGTCATTTTCAATACAATCTCGAAATTGTCCCGGATCTTCTGTCGCTGACCAAAATCGAGAAGAAGCCCGGAGAAAGCTTTAGAGAGTACGGTTTCCGTTGGAGAGAGCAAGCAGCAAGAGTTGATCCTGCGATGAAAGAGAATGAGATGGTGGATTATTTCCTTCAGGCTTTAGAGCCAACCTACTATGGCCATCTGGTGTCCGCTGTGGGGAAAACTTTCAACGAAGTCGTAAAGATGGGAAGTATGGTAGAAGAGGGTCTCAAGTCTAACAAAATTATGAGCTACTCACCGCTCAAAGCAACCACGTAGGCCATCCAAAGCGGCACTGGAGGAGTATTGGGAAAGAAGAAGAAAGAAGAAGTGGCAGTAGTGGAATCAAGTGTCTGGTCCAGGGGTCCATCACCATATTATCACCAACCTCGCCCTCACCCCCAAGCTTACCCGCATACCTCATATGGCCCACCACAGCATTACTACCCACCTCCTACTCCCCATTTCTCCGTCCATCATGCCCAGACATACCCCCAACCTCCTACCCGCACACAATGGCGCGCACCCACTCCCCAAAACACTTACCCACCCCCAAGAACCAACCGAAATACCGCTGGAACCAGTTTCCAACCCAATCTTGCATATAAGAATGATAGGTCGCAAAAGAAGAAGACTTTTACTCCCTTGGGAGAATCTTATACGAGCCTGTACCACAGACTGAGGCAGTTGGGTATGTTGAACCCAATCGAACCCAAATTACCAAACCCTCCCCCAAGGAACCTGGACCATTCAGTGAATTGTGAGTACTGCTCAGGAGCGCCTGGACATGATACAGAGAAGTGTTGGCATCTGAAAACTGCCATTCAGGAACTGATTGATACACGGAGAATTGAGGTGCAAGCTCTGAAGACTCCCAATATCACGCAGAATCCGCTACCAATTCATCATGAGGCTCACATGATCGAGATAGTGCAGAAGGGAGAATACAAGAAGCCGTCGCAAACTGTGATGATGATTAAAGCAAGTGAAAATAAAGCAAATGAGGAATTGGTTGATAAGAAAGCCTTGGTCACAGTGGGACAGACAGTCAGTGAACCAGTGAGGATAATAAAATCAGGGCCTGTTAATGTGACAATACCAGGAGCAGCTGTCGAGCCTGTGTTGGTTGTAAAAGGCGTTCGAGCAGAGCCAGTTATCATTAAACCGGTGACCCAATTGCTTGTGGTTAGTGAGAAAGCTGTCCCGTGGAATTATGATAGGGTGACTGTGATGTACCAAGGAAAGGAAATTAAAGAAGAAGTGTGCGAGACTCATGGGTTGACTAGATCAGGGAGGTGCTTTGCCCCTGAAGAGTTGAGAAAGGTTAAAGCAGCTAAAGACAATCCGGCACCGACAAAGAGGGCTGTTACTGAAGAAGAAGCTGAAGAGTTCCTGAAAAAGATGAAGGCCCAAGACTATTCGATTGTGGAACAACTGAGGAAAACCCCGGCACAGATCTCATTATTGTCCTTATTGATCCATTCGGATGAACACCGTCGGGCCTTGATGAAGATTCTAAACGAAGCTCATGTGCCAGATAAAATCACTGTAAATCATCTTGAGAAGATTGCAAACAAGATTTTTGAGGTGAACAGGGTGACATTTTCTGATGACGAGTTACCATTGGAAGGAACTGAACATAATAGAGCCCTTTACCTTACAGTAAAGTGTGAAGATTCCGTGGTGACTCGGGTGTTAATTGATAATGGGTCTAGTGCCAACATTTGCCCTCTTTCCACTCTAGAAAAGTTGCAAGTTGACAGGGAAAGAATTCATAAAAATAGCATCTGTGTACGGGGATTTGACGGCGGAGGGAAAGACACAGTGGGAGATATTGTGTTGGAGCTAACAATAGGACCTGTGGAATTCACTATGGAGTTTCAAGTGCTCGATGTCAGTGTTTCCTACAATCTTTTATTGGGACGGCCCTGGATTCATGCCGCAAAGGCAGTACCGTCTACTTTGCATCAAATGGTCAAGTTTGAATGGGATCGGCAGGAGATCGTGGTTCATGGAGAGGACAATTCTTGTAATGCTATTACATCCTTCGAGGAAGTTGAAAATGACAAAGGTCCATGGGTGTACCAAGTCTTGGACACAGTGCCAGTTGATAAAATCCCGAAAGGGGAGTGTGTTCCTACGCCCAAGATAGCTGCCGCATCCGTTATGGTAGCCTCAGAGATGATAAGGAATGGATTCTTGCCCGGAAAGGGGTTAGGTGCTTCACTGCAAGGAATCATACACCCGGTGTCTCTTCCCGGAAATCCAGACACTTTTGGGCTAGGTTTCAAACCCACTTCTGCTGACATAAGGAGAGCCAAAAAGATGAAGAAGAGAGTGTGGACCCTTCCAAAACCTATTCCTCGCCTTTCCCGTTCCTTC
Source organism: Nicotiana attenuata (assembly GCF_001879085.1). NCBI lineage: Eukaryota > Viridiplantae > Streptophyta > Magnoliopsida > Solanales > Solanaceae > Nicotiana > Nicotiana attenuata. The sequence goes on from NW_017673420.1 coordinate 132,171, forward strand.
GTCCGGCCTGGTACTAAACGACGCCCAGCAACAGCAATGCCAAATTCTGTGGTGATAGAACCTGACAAGGAGATGATCGCAAGGTTCGAAAGGGTGTTCGATGAAGTGAATATGGTGGAACCCGGCGAAGGTCCGAGTAAAGTTGATGTGCAGTTCGTGGGATCTCAGGCTAAGCTCAATAACTGGGAAGCTACTCCTCTTCCAATTCGGAAGGAGTCGTGGTAGTTAGTTTTGATTTTTCTTTGAGTACTAAATCTGGATTATTTCCAGGGTTGTAATTCAGATTTCTATGTTCCGTCCATTTGGACGAGTTAAACCTTGTTATCTTACAATTCTAATGAAATGCAATTTCCTCTTTTCTTCTTTCCTGATAGTCTTTATTTTATTTTCTTTTCTCTTTTGTACAGTCCCTTTTATGCTGGTTTCAATGATGTGTCATGCATAAGGAGTCTCCGGCCTAGTTTTGATAATCAATGTGAAATAGTAATACAGGAAATTGAGTGTGACGGCGAGGGGGAATACGATGACGAGGAAGCTTTGGAAGAAATCAGTAAAGAGTTAAATCAATTTGAGGAAAAACCCAAGCCTAACTTGAATGACACAGAGGCAATCAATCTAGGGGATCGGGAGAATGTTCGGGAAACAAAAATAAGTGTCCATTTGGAAGCCCCGCTTAGGGAGGGATAATTAAATTGTTGCTTGAATACAAAGATGTTTTCGCATGGTCATATGATGACATGCCAGGTTTAAGTACCGATCTGGTGGTCCACAAATTGCCTGTTTATTCGGAATGCTCGCCTGTCAAGCAGAAGTTGAGGAAATTTAAAACAGATATCAGTATGAAAATCAAAGAAGAGGTTACCAAGCAGCTTGAGGCGAAGGTCATACGAGTTACTCGATACCCTACCTGGTTAGCTAATGTGGTGCCTGTACCAAAGAAGGATGGGAAGACCAGAGTATGTGTTGATTACCGTGACCTTAATAAGGCGAGCCCGAAGGACAACTTCCCACTTCCAAACATCCATATATTGATTGACAATTGTGCCAAACATGAGATTGCTTCCTTCGTGGATTGTTATGCGGGTTATCACCAGATTTTGATGGATGAGGAGGATGCGGAAAAGACAGCATTCATCACACCTTGGGGAACGTATTGTTACAGGGTCATGCCATTTGGGTTAAAGAACGCAGGGGCAACGTATATGAGGGCAATGACTACCATGTTCCATGACATGATACATCAGGAAATCGAGGTCTATGTGGACGACGTGATCATAAAGTCAAGGAAACAATGTGACCATGTTATGGATTTGAGGAAATTCTTCCAGAGACTCCGCAGGTACAACCTCAAGCTTAATCCAGCAAAATGTGCATTCGGAGTTCCATCAGGGAAGTTATTGGGATTCGTGGTAAGTCGGTGCGGTATCGAATTAGACCCGTCTAAGATCAAAGCCATCCAAGGGTTACCACCGCCAAGGAACAAGAAAGATGTGATGAGTTTACTTGGCAGGTTGAATTACATCAGCAGGTTCATTGCCCAGCTTACAACTACTTGTGAACCCATTTTCAAGTTGTTAAAGAAAGATGTTGCGGTCAGATGGACGGACGAATGTCAAGCAGCATTCGATAAGATCAAGAAGTATTTAGCTAGTCCACCAGTGTTGGTCCCGCCAGAGCCAGGAAGGCCCTTGATCCTTTACCTGACTGTGTTAGACAATTCGTTTGGTTATGTACTGGGGCAGCATGACATCACAGGAAGGAAAGAGCAGGCGATTTATTACCTCAGCAAGAAGTTCACATCATATGAGGTAAAATACACTCAACTCGAGAGGACGTGTTGTACTTTAACCTGGGTAGCGCAAAAGTTGAAACATTACTTGTCAGCATATACTACCTATCTCATCTCTCGGTTGGACCCATTGAAGTATATTTTTCAAAAGCCCATGCCTACAGGGAGACTGGCGAAATGGCAGATCCTGCTTACGGAGTTTGATATTGTCTACGTGACTCGGACCGCCATGAAAGCACAAGCACTGGCTGATCATCTAGCTGAGAATCCCGTTGATGACGAATATGAGCCTTTAAAAACATACTTCCCGGACGAGGAGGTAATGCATGTCGAAGAATTAGAACAGGTCGAGAAGCCTGGATGGAAACTGTTCTTTGATGGAGCTGCCAATGCCAAGGGTGTCGGAATAGGAGCAGTACTGATTTCTGAGACAGGGCAACACTACCCTGTCACTGCTCAACTTCGTTTCTATTGTACCAATAACATGGCTGAGTACGAAGCCTGTATCCTGGGATTGAGATTGGCTATAGACATGGGTGTCCAGGAAATCTTGGTCATGGGTGACTCGGATCTTCTTATACACCAGATTCAGGGAGAGTGGGAGACACGAGATTTGAAGCTCATACTATACCGGCAGTGTTTGCATGAACTTCGTCAACGGTTTCAATCAATAGATTTCAAACACATTCCAAGAATGCACAATGAGGTTGCCGACGCTTTGGCCACCTTGGCATCAATGTTGCATCATCCG
>NW_017673420.1:135521-136956 GCF_001879085.1 Nicotiana attenuata
TTGCCTCTCCATCGAACCACGATCTCCTACCGATCCCATTCAAACTTGACCATTGATGCAAAGTAGATGGTACTGCCTTGGCGGTATGAATCCAGGGCCGTACCCAATAAAAGATTGTAGGAAACACTAACATCGAGCACTTGAAACTCCATCGTGAATTCCACAGGTCCTATTGTTAGCTCCAACACAATATCTCCCACTGTGTTTTCCTCCGCCGTCAAATCCCCGTACACAGATGCTGTTTTATGCCAGGAAGAATCAAAGTGGTAATACATGCCATGTTTAGGCAAGTACTAGGTGATACCATGGAGAATCAACCAAAAGCGGAAACATACTAATATTGTATGTAGATGAGAGGGAAATCCCATTAGAAGAGGGATTAGGGAAAGGGTTTTGAGAGGCGGTGGCTAGGGTTCGTAGGAGAAGAGAGTGGAGAGATTGAGAGCATTTAGGGGTGGCGGGTTATAGGGAAATGGGGTTTTTTTTTTTCACTAGGCGAGGTGCCTAGGGCTAGTTTTATTAATAATAAAAGAAAAAAAAAAGAAATCACATAGGAAGAGTACAAATAAGTGGGACAATAGCACCAATATTGTTGCCTCTATGCCTTGGCCATATAATCATTCCTCTGCGCCTCACAATGCCCTTATGACAGCCTCATGTAGAGGAATCATGGTGTAGCTGCCGGCAAAGTCTCACGAGGGCATATAATCTCATAGCCATTTGGATATCTTTCCAAAGGCATAGGGCTAGAGCAACACGAACTGGGCTAAACCTTACCTTACTAATCCTATTGAGGCTAATAAAAAAGCCTCACCTACTAACAAGCAATGTAAAAAGAAAGAACTAGCTAGCACTAGATATTCTATGATCATCACAGAGTTTATAACATACTCTGTGATGATATTACATAAAATTATGCTAATGTGATAGGTAAAATAAAAGATGAAGAAAAAACCATGGTTCTCTCTCTTCTCTAATCTTGTGAAGTCTTCAATTTGTAGACCCTAATCTTGGAAAATGGGTTAGGGTTTTAGTTCTAGGGTAAGTTAAAACGGGGGAAGGATGTGGGCCGTTGATCTTTAAAGATCAACGGCTGGGAAGTTTAAAAAAAACGGGGCGTGTTAAAATGGGTACCGACCGGGTATTAGACAAGGTCATTTTGTCTTGGGCCAGGGGTAACTGGGTTAATTTCGGTCCGAATTTTGGTTTTACAAATGGGCTATTATTTAAATACACAAAAATTAATCAATAATTTATAAAAATGCTTAATAAATAAAAAAAAATGTTATTTATGCAATAAAATGATTAACAATAATAATTTAGCATTATAAAATATAGAAGGCTATTTTGACACAATTAATATAGATAAAAAGCAATTATATATGAATATAGGCTATTATTGAAAAAATTAGGTAAATAGCTTAAAAATACAAAC
>NW_017673421.1:0-20097 GCF_001879085.1 Nicotiana attenuata
CTCGAAAGACATTCCGAATATCCCAGCAAGCTTGGGTGGGGGAAGGGGAAGCAGAAAAGGTGATCCGATGGGTTTTCTTGATCAACACTCCCGGCCCCGACATCGTCCCCGTGGACATCCTTGTACGCCAGGCGACCCTTCCCAATGCTACTTCTCTCCACATAACTCCCAGGTCATACACCACTTTTCCGGTACCCGGCTCCACAAAATGCTTACCCACCCCCAAGAGCCTACAAGAATCTCCCAGGAGTAGGTTTGCGGGCCAGCCAAAATTTCAAGCATGAAAGGGCACAGAAGCAGGAAACTTTCACCCCCTTGGGAGAGTCATATGCAGACTTGTTTGAGTAGCTAAAGCAATATAACCTGATTGCACCCATTCCTCCGAATCATGTGGACAAGCGTGCAAGGAGCTTCAACCCTTCTAAAAGGTGTGGATACCATTTCAATGCCTAGGGGCACGATGTCGAAAGTTGCCGGGATTTGAAAAGAGAGATAGAAAGAATGATTCAGGAAGGGATAATTGCGGTCCAGGACAGTGCCACCCAGAACATTGCACAGAAGCCTTTACCTGCACATGATGATGCACATTTTGTGGGGAAGATCCATGGTGACAGGGAGTACGAGAATCCTTTCGGGAACTTGTTGAATGAAGTCGATAATATTGAAATTGGTGAAGGTTCCAGCAACATTGATGCGAAACGCAGTGGTTAAGATGTCATGCATGGTAATTGGGAAGACTCTCCATTTCTTGGTCAGCCAGAGTGGAGTTTGGTGGTTTATTTTGTTGTCATTTCTGTTGTCCGGGTTATTTCAGGGTTGTAATCCGGATATTGTCTTGTGACTCAAACCCTTCTATCCTTTCATTTTGCTTGGTTTGTTTAGTCGTAGTAGCTCGCTAAGTGCTGTCTAGGTTTGTTCCAGGGTTGTAACCCCAGTCTAGTTTGCTTGTCTTGTTGTTCGAACCGTTTCACCGTCTGTCTAATACAATTTCCTGTTTTCTGTTATTTCTAGTCATTTTCTTTTGCTTAGTTCTCTCTTCTTTCCACAGTTCTTTTCATGCTGGTTCTAGTGACATGACATGCATGCATAATTCTCAGCCTGAGCTCGAAAGTTAGTTTAGTCATGAAGCATTTAAACAATTTTGAAGATGATAGGGACACTTGAGGGAAATAAGAACAAATTTGGACATTTTAAGATCATTTGAAGCCCGAACCATGTGAAACTGGGGCAGATAGGACATAAAGAAATACTGTTGAAATGCATCATGCCGCATCGGTTTGAAGCCAAAGGCAAGTTTGACCCAAGTTTACAGGAGCCGTTCGTGGTACCGTGGTTGTTGTCCAGTGGTGCTGGGTAATTGACAAATGCAGAAGGCAAATGTGTGGATATGGTTAGTAATTCTGGTGCAATCAAAAGATGTTACGTATGTTTTCCCCATGTTTGTTTAATTGTGTAGTTTGTACTTGGCACGTCTTGGAGATTGGAATGACGAAGGCATTTTGTTCTGCTATCCAAACACTTTATCCTTTGTTACCCCTTTGAGCCTCAGTTATTTTCTTTCATACCCCTCTTTCGGAATCAATAATAAAACTCGTAAGCCTGAGCGGGGAAATAAAGTGGAGAAACAAGAGAAAAACAGTGAAAAAGGAAAAAGGAAAGAAAAAGAAAAGAAAAGGAAAAGAAGAGAGAAGAAGAGAAAAGGAAAAAAAAGAAAAAAAGAAAAACAGAAGAGAAAAAAAGAAAGAAAAAAAAAAGAAAAAAGAAAGAAAAAAAAGAAAAAAGAAAGAAAAAAGGAAGAGAAAAGAGAAGAAAAAGAAAAGAAAAGGAAAAAAAAGAAAAGAAAAAAAACAAACAACAAAAAGAGAAAGGAAGAAAGAAAAGAAAAGAAGAGAAAGTGGAAGAAAAAGAAAGGAAAGATCGCAACAACGAATGTAGTTTTATGTCCTGAACTACATTTGACTTGATTTCGAAAGGATACGTAGACAGCCTCTCTCTGAGGTTCAGTCACACCGAAATAAAAGTCCAAAGGTCCCCAAGAAAGAAACTGGGGCAGAAGTTGAGATTGTTGTGAGAAATCTGATTCCGAAAGTTGTAATTTTAAACCCATGTTGAATTGTTTCGAGCCTTTGATACCCTTTCTTTCTAACCCTACCCAAAAGCCCACGTTACGGTCCAAAGAAAGACCTTCCGATCAGTCCTCGAGAGATGCCAAGTCAAGCGAGTAGAGGTGAATCATATCAGGGGCAACATTCCGGTCCAAACAAGGGAAATGAAGAATGAGAGAGTCTTGTTGATGAGAACCCTCACGGGTACACAAGGCGATGAAAGCTGAGAGAAATAAAAAATGAGAGAGTCTTATTGGTGAAAACCTTCACGGGCACCTTGAGGCGACTGTAAGATTGAGAGAAAGAACGAAATGAGAAAGGCTTGATGGTGAAAACCAGTCGGGCACTACAAGTCGAATAAGGATTGTGAATCAGATTGGATAAGCGGAGCATTGAAGCCCAGTTTCATGGTGAAAAGGTACAACAAGAGCTGAACATCAGATTTTGCTTGAAAAAATATCTACAGGTGCATGTCATGGTCGTTAGAGTTGGTATCCACACCTGATAGGTTTCTACTTCGTAGTTTTCTTGTTAGGAATCATCTCTTTCCTTTTCCTTCACTCTGTTCCTTTTGTTTCATTTACTTCCTCCTCTTGAGTCTGTGTGGTCAAAACAAGTGAGAAATGACTTCAAAATCTGCGACCAAGCTTTCCAATTGAACTAAATGGGATCTGGTGAACACATCAAAGCGTTAAGTCAGGAATGAACAACAAACGCACTGAGCTGGTAACATGTCAACATGCCTTGGGATTCGTGTAAAATACAAGGATTTGGTACATATCAATTCATGAACAATGAAACAAGATGGAGGGTGCTTGGTGAACGGATCAAAGGTATTTTCTGTGAAAAGATTGAGAAAAAGGGTGGTGAACCAGTGACAAGCGAGGTATTCCAAGCAGAAATCAAGCTGGAGTATGGCAAGTGAAGGAGCAATAGATCTCGAGGCCAAGGCCATTGATTCAAATTAGGAAAGAACAACATGCGCGTTGAGTTGGTAACAATTAATATGCTTGGGAGTCCAGGTGAAACACAAAGTTTTGGTAAATGTCGGTACGAGCGGTGCAACAGATAAAGGGTATTGGTCCTGAACGAGAAGAGGTGTTTTCCGGGTCAAGGCTTACAAAGGAAGTGGTTAGTCAAGGAATGAGCAAGGTCGTCAAATGGAAACAAAAATGAAGGAGCAACAGACCTCAAGGCCGAAGCCAGTGGTTAAGTCAAGAAAGAACAGTGGATACACAGAGTGGGGGTAATGGACGTGCTTTGGGATTCATGCGAGACACAAAGGTGGGTAGATGCCAGTTCATGAGCAATGCAACAGATAGAGGGTGTTGGGTCTGAATGGAAAAGAGGTATTTTCAAGGGTAAAGATGACAGAGGAAAGTGGTTAGTCACCAAACAAGCAAGGTCTTCAAATGGAATCAGCGATCATGGGAAGAAAAGGAGCAATCACCTTCAGAGTTCAAGGCCACAAACCAACCACCACATTTTTAAAACTGACAAGATTTTTCTTTGATTGAAACAGGGGCAGAATGTTTTCGTTGGTTTCGGAAAAACCCTCCTTAGGGAAAAAGCAAGCACCCAAAACAGGTACGACGGGAAATCCTCAGGACCCTCCTGGAAAATGGGACTTAGTTTAAATTTCAAAACAATCATGAGTAGCATAATTTAGCATAAATAGGAATATAAGTTGGTTTCAAAGTTTGCACGTTTAAGATAGGGTTCAATTAGGAGTTTTCAGGACCCTCCGGGATAATGGGATGTAGCTTTCGCTTCAGATAACAAGATATAGTGGGAGTCGTACCTTCAGTAGATATAGCTTAGGTTAACACTGTCTTTTAATTAGAAGTTGTCAGGACCCGCCTGGATAATGGGAAGTAGTTTAAGACCTTTTATGACAACAAATGTAGTGGGAGTAATACCTTTAGAAGATATAGCTTAGGCTCGTAATTGTTAGGAGTTATCAGGACCTTCCTGGATAGTAGGATTTGGCTTTCACATTCTTGGTAGAATAATTCAGTTTAATACTCACATTTGTACTCAGTTACCAAACTGGGGCAGAAAATTTTCTTTGTTGTTTATTTTGTTGCAGTCAGGAGCCCACCTGGAGAACGAGGGAATACTTTTCAAGTTCAGCAATCAGGAGCCCACCTGGAGAACAAGGGAATGCTTTTCAAGTTTCAGCAGTCAGGAGCCCACCTTGAGAACAAGGGAAGTGCAATTCAAATTTTAGCTTTTAATTTTTAATATTTGATAACATGCTGTACCCAGTTACTAAACTGGGGCAGAAAATTTTCTTTGTTGTTTATTTTGTTGCAGTCAGGAGGCCACCTGGAGAACAAGGGAATGCTTTTCAAGTTCAGAAATTAGGAGCCCACCTGGAGAACAAGGGAACACTTTTCAAGCTTCAGCAATCAGGAGCCCGCCTGGAGAACAGAGGCATACATTTCAAGTTTCAATAAATTAATATCTGGTAATATGATGCCCAGTCACCCAAACTGGGGCAAGAGATTTTCTTTGTTTTTATCTATTTTGTTGAAGTCAGGAGCCCGCCTGGAGAGCAGAGGCATACATTTCAAGTTTCAGCAGTCAGGAGCCCGCCTGGAGAACAGAGGTATTACAATTCAAGTTTTAGTTTTCAAATTCTTATTAATATCTGGTAATATGACGCAGGACTACATTTCAAGTTTTAGCGGTCAAAGCATCACTTGGGGAAAGGGAGAACACTTCAGAATGCAATTCAAGGCAGCAACAAAAGAATTCCACCGGAAGAATACAAGTCACCAATGCAACAAGGACCACAAGAGCAAGTTTGAAGATATAGATAGGATCTTTTGTAAATCATAGATCATAGCTTAGTCTAGTTTCTTTTATTTTTGACATGGTGTAATAACGGGGTTCAGTAAGCAGTAGCAGCAGCACCAACAACAGTGAAACCGCAGCTTCATGGTAGTCCCAGCTACCAGACCTTCCCGAACTACACTGACCTGATTCCTTTTTAGCCAAGGATATGTAGGCAACCTCAGAAGCAGGGTGCGGTCAACTCTTTCAAAATGCTTCACACGGAGTATTCAAATGGGCAAAAATCGCTCATATTTGCTCACTTATCTTTGCACGAAAACTCTTCGTGTTTCCGAGCAAAGAGGGGCAGCTGTGAGCACGTGATTTTTGCCCTATGTGAATTACTCCCACAAATTCAAACAAAACGATTTCTTTCATTATTTTACAATTTTGTGAATTTTGTAGCATTTTGTATTAATTGTTTGCATTTGTCTGTGCATTTTTATTTTTTGTTTAATTAATGAAAAGTACAAAAAATATATGTGCATTTGCATTTAGGATTTAAGTTGACATGTTAGGATTAATTGAGTAATTGAGTTATTTTATAAAAAGGGAAAATCAAAAAAAAATAGTAGTTTAATGTGCACCTCTTAATTTTTAGTGGTTTTTCTTTCAATTTGTTTTTTTTAATATTTTGTGTTAATTATCATATAGGTTTAATTAGTTTTAGGGTTAATCAAGGTTTAGGAATTAATTCGGATTTATTTTAATTGTAATTTAAAAGAAATTAGAAAAGAAATAAAAAGAAAAGAAGGCAAAATGAAGAGAAGAGAACAGTTGGGCCATTCCTCTACCCNTTTAGTTTTCAAATTCTTATTAATATCTGGTAATATGACGCCCAGTCACCAAACTGGGGCAAGAGATTTTCTTTGTTTTTGTCGATTTTGTTAAAGTCAGGAGCCCGCCTGGAGAACAGAGGCACACATTTCAAGTTTCAGCAGTCAGGAGCCCGCCTGGAGAACAGAGGCATACATTTCAAGTTTGAGAAGTCAGGAGCCCGCCTGGGAAACAGAGGACTACATTTCAAGTTTTAGCGGTCAAAGCATCACTTGGGGAAAGGGAGAACACTTCAGAATGCAATTCAAGGCAGCAACAAAAGAATTCCACCGGAAGAATACAAGTCACCAATGCAACAAGGACCACAAGAGCAAGTTTGAAGATATAGATAGGATCTTTTGTAAATCATAGATCATAGCTTAGTCTAGTTTCTTTTATTTTTGACATGGTGTAATAACGGGGTTCAGTAAGCAGTAGCAGCAGCACCAACAACAGTGAAACCGCAGCTTCATGGTAGTCCCAGCTACCAGACCTTCCCGAACTACACTGACCTGATTCCTTTTTAGCCAAGGATATGTAGGCAACCTCAGAAGCAGGGTGCGGTCAACTCTTTCAAAATGCTTCACACGGAGTATTCAAATGGGCAAAAATCGCTCATATTTGCTCACTTATCTTTGCACGAAACTCTTCGTGTTTCCGTAGCAAGAAGGGCGAGCTGTGTAGCACGTCGAGTTTTTGTCCCGTATCGTGTAATTATTCCCATAAATTCAAAACAAAATAATTTTTTTCATTATTTGCAATTTTGTGGCATTTTTGTGTTAATTGCTTGCATTTGTCTGTGCATATTTTAATTAATGAAAAAAAAACAAATAAGAAAATACTTGGCATTTAGGGTTTAATTTTACATTTTAGGATTAATTAGAAAATTAGTTGTCTTATACAATGGGAAAAATCACACAAAAAAAAAAAGAATAGTTTAATTTGCACTTTTAATTTTAGCTTTGATTTTAAGTATCTTTTCTGTTAATTTGTTTTTTGTTAATTATCATTTTAGGTTTAACTAGTTTTTTTTTTTAAGTTCTAGGAATTAATTTTGATTGTTAATTAAATTTTTGAAAAAAAAAAAAGAAGAAAAGAAAAGGAGAAAAAAAATAAAAGAAAGAAAGAAAGAAAAAAAAGAAGAGCAAAAATCATTTGGGCCAGTTCAATTCCTCTACCCCCAGGCCCNAACAAATAACAATTAAGAGTGCAACAAGACTTTTTCTTTATTCTAAATCTAATTAATACCTAATTAATACTAACAATTGTGAAATTAAAATCCTTAAATGTATGTGCATATTTTCTGTATTTTTTATGAAAAATGCAACCAATTAACACAAAAACTCAAACAAAAATTCACAAAAAATTGTAAAATAATAAAGAAATCAATTATTTGAAACTTTTGGAATTAATTTGCTTAGGGCAAAAATCACGTGCTCACAGTGACGAGGCTAGACACGACTACCGACCAACCTGTGCAGTTCAATATATATATATATATATATATATATATATATATATATATGCAATAAAAGGAAAGAAACAAAGAAATTAAGCAACTAAGAGGGAGGGGAGCATACTATGGGGAAGTACAGTCCGGAAATAAGTCAACAATTTAAGTAAGAAACAGGGCAATAACAATATTTAATGAGAGCAGGAAAATCAACAGTGGCACGGCATCAACCTTCGTTCTTTTACTCTCGTTCTCACCAAAAGCAATCAAATAAAGTGCACGGCATCACCCTTCGTGCTTTCCCTCACAAAACCCTCATATAATGGCACGGAATGATCCTTCGTGTAATTATAATCAAATCAGAGCACGGAATGTCCCTTCGTGCATAAATAGTCAAAACATGGCACGGAATGACCCTTCGTGCAAATATAATCAAAACATGGCACGGAATGACCCTTCGTGCAAATTTAATCAAACATGGCACGGAATGACCCTTCGTGCAAATATAATCCAAACATGGCACGGAATGACCCTTCGTGCAAGTATAATCAAAACATGGCACGGAATGGCCCTTCGTGCATTATCACTCTTCCTCACCCAAACAGTAATCACAACCAAACGGGGCGAGGGGATAAACAAATAATAAGAAATGTCCTGGCAAGGGAATTACACAATTAGCAGCTAAATCCCGGCAAGGGAGCAACAACAACACTTTCACATCCCGGCAAGGGGGATAATCAATATACTCAAACCATCCCAGCCAGGGATTAATCATATCACTTTCTCTTTCATTCATTTCTTACTCAATAGTCTTATTATCGTTCGAGCCAACGCTCCAAATAATTTACAATTCATATTTAGTCCTCATACTCTTCACATTGCATAGAATTCATCAATTAACATGGAAGAGTCATAACAATATCAGGATAAGTACATACAAGGACCCACGGTCATGCTAGACACCGGTGTATAGATACTCGCTGTGAGCACGTAATTTTGCCCTATGTGAATTACTCCCAGAAATTCAAACAAAATAATTTCTTTTATTATTTTGTAATTTTGTGAATTTTGTAGCATTTTGTGTTAATTGTTTGCATTTGTCTGTGCATTTTTATTATTTGTTTAATTAATGAAAGTACAAATATATGTGCATTTGCATTTAGGATTTAAGTTGACATGTTAGGATTAATTGAGTAATTGAGTTATTTTATAAAAAGGGAAAATCAAAAAAAAATAGTAGTTTAATGTGCACCTCTTAATTTTTAGTAGTTTTTCTTTCAATTTGTTTTTTTTAATATTTTGTGTTAATTATCATATAGGTTTAATTAGTTTTAGGGTTAATCAAGGTTTAGGAATTAATTCGGATTTATTTTTAATTGTAATTTAAAAAGAAATTAGAAAAGAAATAAAAAGAAAAGAAGGCAAATGAAGAGAAGAGAACAGTTGGGCCATTCCTCTACCCCAGGCCCAGTCTCTCCCCTCCCAAATCCGGTCAAACCAGCCCGAACCCATTCCCCATACCCGGTCCAGCCCCCCCATGAATCAAAACGACGTCGTTTCGGCCTGTTAAATCTGGACCATCGAGGTTATAAGATCTAACGGTTGCGAAGCCTACATCCATAAATATATATGTCCTAAAGATCCCTACCCCCCCCCCCCCCAAAGCCCGTCTCTTTCACCCCACTCTCATCAGAGACGACCTCCACCGTCTCCGCCGTCTACCGCCCTAGACCGCCGCCGAAAATCGCCTCACGGCGATGGCCGGCCACCAAACCACCCCAAATTCTCATCACAACCTCCTCTTCGCCCCCACATCCTCAATACACAATTACTTTCCCTCGAATCCCACTCAATCCCCTCAAATCGTGGAAACCCTAGCGCCGTCCAAGTTTTCTCCGATGGCGGTGCCACCACCAACCACCACCAAACTAACACCAAATAATCCCCAAGCCCCACTCATTCCAAATACCCACTCCGTCTGATTCAAAACCCTTCAGAACCACCCGAATTTTAAGTCGAAGGTCTGAACCCTAAAAATCCCAAACGATCAGTTGGATGAAGTTTGGGTTTGATTTGAACTTTAGCCGCGTGTTTTCATCGAGAGCACGCGATTAAGGTCTAATTTGACCCATACCAAGGCTATTCAAAGGGTCGATTCCAGGTTCTTACTTACCTATCTTAGACAGGTGTGTTCAGGACCTCTTTCTTCACTTCCTTTTATTATTTCCTTCTATCTTTTTTTTTTACTTCTGCATATCCAGGCTAATCGTGATTTAGCATCCTCTTTAGTTTTAGTCTGCTTGATTTTCATTTAGTTCGTAAGTTCGTTTTGATTTCAAGTTGCTTTTGATGATTGTTCATTTTTGCTTTAGTTTTCCTGCAATTATCTGTTCATGCGCGATTAGTTTTATATGGTTTCTTTAATCAGTAGCACTAGTCCATTGATTTAGTTCACTAATTCAGTTCTGGTTAATAGGTTGAGTAGTCTAGGATTTAAATTGCTGAAAATGGTTACATTTTGGTTAGTTTGTTCAGAATCTTAATTGGGCTAATGGGTTGTTTGAGTCTTGGAACTTTTTATGACCCATTTAGGAAAAGAAGGGTCAGTCCAATTGGTTAAAGGCCCAGGTCTGTTTGGTAGCTTAGGTAATTTGCAAGGTCATTAGGGGTAGTTTAGGGAGTTCAATTCAGGAAATCTTAGTGGTACTGAAATAAGAAGCCCCTAGAAGCTTCTAGGTGGGGGTTGGAGTTGCAATTTCTGATTCTTGATAGTATTACTTGGGTAGCAAGTCAGGAATTTAGGGGTAACTTAGTTAAAATAAAAGTTCAAAAAGGACTAAAGGTTAAAAACTGAAGGTCTGAAGTTGCCCTAGTAACTTGCCTATAAAGGCATTGTTACTTAGGGCTGAAGAAAGAAAAAAGAGAAAACACTGAAAAAGATACTGAAAATTCAGGCGACTAAAATCCAGAAAAATCACTATTCCATTGAACTTTTTAGGGTGAAGTTCCAAGTTCTCAATTAATTCTTCAGCTTATCTAAAGTCGAAAATGGCTTAAGTTTTCCTTGTGATCTTAGTAGTTGAGGTTTCAGAGATTCCTCAGGTTATTTTCGAGTTGAATTTGGTTCATTCAAGCTGGTTTTGGGTTGTTTACTGGTGTTATTTGACTGAAATCATTTCCTGGGTTATTTGATACTATTTCCTGAGTTTTAATTTGGTTTTCCTGCTGCTGTTTGTTGCTGCTTAATTGACCTTCGATTCCCCTCATTTGTTCAAATTTCCAGGTACTTCTTAACCTCAAATGATGTGTGAGGAACTGAATCAGCCCATGTACGACTGATTTGTTGAAGAAATGATACACTGTTTTTCTTTCTTTTTTTTCTTTTTTTTTTGTGTTAATTCATTTATGAGTATATTTGTTCGACTGCTCAATTTATGCTTCATTGTAATGTGAGAATCCAGTGATTTAGACATTTAACATGTGTAATTAACTTGGACTGTTGAACTATACTTCATGTTACTCATTCATGATAGTTCTAGTAGTGTAAATTAGTTTCGTATGCTATGTTAGTTTAAAGGTAGAATTGAGTTAGAATTTGTCAAATTTCATTACTGTCTGTGAACCTTCAAAGGATTGTTTTCTTGTCTCCAGTGTGGTTTGAATTATACGAATGTTTGAAAGTACCTAGCCGTTCATATTTTTAGTTTTTAAACCTGCTAACTAATGCGGCTCATCCGTTTATTTGCCTTTAAAGTAAAGCAAAAGAGTAGGCTTGTAAGTTGAATCACCATTAATTGATGTCAAGGTTTTAAATTAGGTGATCAAGTCTTGGATTTCACATTTATGTGTTAATATTGATTTCATCTCTGTTATTGCTCATATTAGTGGATTTTATGAAAATTGGGGCGTGATGCTGGGCCCAGTTGTTTAACGAGAGGCCCAAATATTACCAGCTCATTCGAATTGGTTCGTTTATCAAATTATCGACTGGTCAAGGATTTGATTTTGAGACCCCATTTCTAGCTTGCCTCCGAACTGGGCCTGTGTTGAAGCCCAATATCAGGCAGCTTCTTACAAAGCTGAAACTGAAAGCCTTAATTTGTTGGGTTAAATTTGAAATGTAAGCCTTGGGCCTTTCAAGTTAAGTGGCAAGCTCGAATTAAGGGGTTTTCAATGATGGAGATCCTTTTGTTTGAGTTTGGACTTGATCTTGAGGCCCGAATTTGCTCGAATGCTTTTAATAATAGTTAATTCATAGTTCTAATTAATTAAGTTTTTTTAAGACAATCCTTAGTAGATAATTTTGGTTCACCTTTAGGATGTCCTTTTAAAATAAATTGAGGTGCGCCGCGCCAAACAAAATTCATAAACTGCGTGGCCCTCTTTAATTATTTCTTTAAAATACTTAGAACTCGGGACGTGCCATTTAGCGAATTTTCATGGCCTCCCGCAAAGTTAACAACGCGTTAGTTGCTTTAGGCGCGCTTTTTAATAATATTACTTTCCTAAATACGGGTGTGCATTTCATACAACCCAAATCCAAATCCCATAACGTTGTATAAAAATGTGTCTAGGATACGGGTGCATTTCATGTGACGTGATCCAAAAACACGTTTTTCAAACGACGTTCACTTTCTTAAAAAATTTAATTAAAAGCAGTTAAATAATTCTAAAAATTGCACATAGGTTCAAAATGTTCTGAAATCAGATAATTAAGCCGAATATAACAGTTGAGCGACCGTGCTAGAACCACGGAACTCGGGAATGCCTAACACCTTCTCCCGGGTTAACCGAATTCCTTACCCGAATTTCTGGTTCACGGACTGTAATACAGAGTCAACCTTTTCCTCGATTCGGGATTTAAACTGGTGACTTGGGACACCATAAATCTCCCAAGTGGCGACTCTGAATCTCTTAATAAACAATCCCGTTTCGATTGTCCTTTAATTGGAAAAACTCCTTTTATTATACCCTTCGCGGGGTGTAGTAAGAAAAAGGAGGTGTGACACAAGGCAAGCAATACAAGCATGCGCAAATCATGTCGAGGACGTACGGCCCGATCCAACAATATTTAAACTGTGCACTGCCAGAGGGTCGAATGGCACGAACCATAGATGCATCTATTTAATCTACCGAAACGTTTGGCCCGTTCCGCAATAGATAAACGCATTCAACAGTCAAATCAATAGTTCATCGAGGAGCAATTATTCTGGAAAAGGCAAGTTTCTCTTTTAAAAGTCAAGTAATGATATCTAGTCTTTTAGAAATTCATTTACACGTTCGATATGTTTTAAGTATTCTTAAATTTGTCAACAAGGTTGCATTTATTACAAGTAAGCATGCTTTTGAGTCCTAGACTACCCGGACATAAGCATAATAGTAGCTACGCACGGACTCTCGTCACCTCATGCGTATGTAGCCCCCACAAATAGGAGCACATAACCAATTAACTCACCTCTGGGGACAATTCCCTCTTACAAGGTTAGGAAGAAGACTCACCTCGCTCCGAAGTTCCATAACCGGCATTCCACGCCCTTCCGAAGACTTAAATTGATGCACAACGCTCCAAACTAGCCAATAATTATGCAAATCCATTAATATATGTTCAACTACTCATAATAATCCAATTTATAATAATTCCTAACCCCGATCGAAAAGATGGCAAAAACGCCCTCGGGCCCACGTGCCCGGATTTCAAAAATTTTCGAAGATAAAGTTTACCCATAACCTCAAGAACTCAAATATATAATTTACTCTCAATTTCATGTCCAAAATCGTGGTCAAAATCCAAGAATACTAATTTCTAGGTTTTCCCTCAAACCCCAAGTTTCTACCAATTTTCATATTAATCCGTAATAATATCATGCATTTAACTCACAAGGGGTGGAATTAACTTACCTCATGTTTGATGACGAAATCCCTCTCTTGAAGCTCTCCAAAATCGCCCAAACAAGAGAAAAATGAAAGAAAATCGCCCAATCCCGACTTTAAAATAAATCACTGCCTCCAGCCCTTCCGCACCTGCAGTCACTTGACCGCTTCTGCGTTCCCGCAGGTGCGGCCCCACTACCGCATCTACGGTCCTTCTCCAGCTGCCCCAAACCGCTTCTGCGCTGCCCAGACCGCATCTGCGACCTCGCAGGTGCGGGAAATCCATCGCACCTGCCATTTCTGACCCTTCCACTTCCATCCGCTTTTGCGGGTCACCCCCCGCTCCTGCGGGCCCGCACCTGCGGTGCTCCTCACGCAGGTGCGGTTGCACCAGAAGCCCAGCTGCTTCAGCCCTTCCTCCAACTCCATTTCGATCCGTTGACCATCCGGAATCAACCCGAGGCCCCGGGGACCCCGCCCAATCACACCAACCAGTTCCAAAACACATTACGGACGTGATCGAGGCCTCAAATCATACCAAACAACGCTAAAATCACGAATCACACCCCAATTCGAACTTTATGAACTTTAGAACTTCCACTTGTACATTCGATGCCGGAACCTATCAAATCACGTCCGATTGACCTCAAAATTTGCACACAAGTCATGTTCGACATTATGGACCCACTCCAACTTCCGGAATCGGAATCCGACCCCGATATCAAAAAGTCCACTTCCGGTCAAACTTCTCAAAAACATTCAAATTTCTATCTTTAGCCAAATGACTCCAAAATGACCCACGGACCTACGAATTCACTTCCGATCGCGCTCCCAACACCAGAATCACAATACGGAGCTGTTCCCAAGCTTGGAATCCCAAACAGACATTGATAACACTGAAATGCACTTCACCCCAAACTTATGAAATTCCTCCAAAATGCTAACTTCCACAATAGGTGCCGAAAATGTTCCCGGGTCTTCCGAAACCCGATCCGAACATACGCCCAAGTCTGAAATCATTATACAAACCTGCTGAAACCTTCGAATCCCGATTCTGAGGTCGTTTACTCAAAAATCCAATCTTAGTCAATTCTTTCAACTTAAGGATTCCGAAATAAGAATTCTCTTTCCAAATCAACTTCGAACTTCCCGGAATTCAATTCCGACCATGCGTACAAGTCATAATACCTGAAATGAAGCTGCTCATGGCCTCAAACTACTGAACGACGCGCTAGAGCTCAAAATGACCGGCCGGGTCATTACATTCTCTCCCACTTAAACATACGTTCGTCCTTGAACGTGCTAAGAACTGCGCGCTGGAGTTGTTTGAAATCACAGTTAAACAGCTTGTGCACCTACCCGTGCAACCACAATTCAGTCAATCATATTAGCTCGAGCAAATCCGAAGATATTCTCTTTTTTTCAAAGAAATGAGCCTTACAGCTCAGTTTCAACATCCGAAATTCTCTGCCAGGCCGGCTTTCAACATATGAACACCGTATAAATCACCACACGCTGTACCAGAACATGACTGCACACCCTTGCTGAATTCACACCATGCACCACATCATTCACAAGACCATAATAACACGCTCCGATCATAATAGCCGACATTTCCCGAATCTGATGCTCACAATGCACCCCGTGACATATATAAGTCCTATTCCAACTCTCTCAATGCCGCCACGACGGAAGAGATGTGTAGAAATTCATGACCAACTGTCGAGTCAACAATCATTGAGTCTATACTCCTGATAAGAACCATTACCTCATTTTGAACCAAATAATGGTCTTTGCTCCTTAATATACTTCATATAATCAGATTGCACTGATCCTAAATCCAATGATCTCGTCTCACCCAGTACAAACTGCTCAGGCAATAAGCCACCCCGGACAAGTTCCTTCCAGAGTTCGTTTTCCTTATATATCACGTTCGAGTTCATAGCCTATTGGCACATTATGGCATTATATGAGACTTTTGATCCAAACAACATACCCATGGCGGTGTGCCACCCAATCCACACATAAAATTCACATAAGGAGATACGCATCGAGCCAAAAAAATTGCTCATTACAACAAAATACCGAATATCGGTCACAAGCACACTAAGTGCATAATACCAACCCTGGAAAGACATATATCCATAAGCTACAAAACTCAAGAACAACTGAGGTACGATATATGATCTGAATCTCAAGAGCCATCCTGCTCATATGACATTGATCGCTGCCAACTCAACACTACACCAAGGTAGGAAGAGCGGGTCGCAATAACTTTTACCCGAATAGTGGTCGGGATCGATTTCCACAGGGAGCTAGTAGTGGAGTTGGATTTTCTGTCTAGTCTAGAGATGTGTTTGTGCTCCTAATGTCACTTCAAACATTCTTGGTTTTTGATTTTTATAACTACTATGATAAAACTAATGATTAACGCTAAATTATGCTACTAGAATATTGCTAAGTTGTATCTAATGGGAAGAAGGGCACTAGGGTCGTGGCATTACCTAGGTGGCTAATTGACGGGTAGATGTTACTAAGGATAGATTGGCATATTTGGGGCTTATGCTATAACCGTTGCACAATTGTACCCACTCTTATACCTCTCGGTAGAGAGAGTGATTTTGCCCAATTGACTATCTCGAGACTAATTGGGTAGGCCAATTAGATCAAGCAACTGGGGTTCAAGTAGGGTGATTACTCTCTCGATATTTAACCCGTTAATTGGGACTATCATTTCTCATGAGTCCATCCCAATTCCTTGTTGGGTCAATTTTGGGGTCATAAAAGCTCTTTCTCAAGAAGAGTCAAACCCACAAAGCTTGAATCAGTGTTTGCAACCACCAATTATTAAATAAAAACATAAAATCAACCCAAATAACAAACACCCATAATCAATCTAACCCTAGATGGCAACACCCATCAATTACCCACACTAGGGTTGAGCCACAACCCTACCTAATGGGTTTAGCTACTCATGCTTGAAAGAGAAAATGAAGAAATAGATGAAGGACTAAGCATATTAATTAATTACTAAAAAGAAATCACAAGAATCTATGGTAAAATTAAAGCTAAAGTGCCAAAAATGGCTACAAAATCGAGTCTCACGAGCGCAGCTCAATTCTGAAGATAACAGATAACCTAAAAATGGTAAAATGTCCTATTTATACTAGGCTAGAAAAATTGGACAAAAATACCCCTGCGGGGTCAGTGCGGGCCACACAAAAAGGACCGCGGCCGCACTGGCTCTTGGACTTCACATTTATGCTTCTCTGAACTTGAGGACCGCGGACCGCGTGGAAGTGTACCGCGGCCGTGGTGGAAGTTGGCGCGGTGCGCACAAGTACGACCGCGGACCGCATTGCTTGGAACTAGCATTTTGTCAACTCTCTGAATCTCTGCTCCGCGGACCGCACAAAAGAGTAGCGCGGCCGCGGAGCCTGACCGCGGACCGCGAGAATCGTACCGCGCCCGCGTTGCCTCCAGCTTGAATGTGTCAACTCTCTGAACCTTCTAGTGCGGCCGCATTCACTTTTACGCGGTTTGCATTAGGTTCTCTTATCTTCAATTCACTCAATCTTTGACATTTGAGCAGGTTTCACTCCTTTTTGAGCCGATCTTTGACATTTGTCACTTGTCGATCAAACCTGCTATCAAGCACAACTTGTGAGCATTTTGGGACTATTTTGTAGCAATTTATGACCAAAGCATAGGCGAGTAGAGGCATAAAATATGTTAGAATCCCGACTTATCAACTCCCCCAAACTTAAACCTTTGCTTGTCCTCAAGCAAACAAAATAAGACCCACCCCTTAAAGGATAATCCAAGTAATTCCAGTTATCCTAAAGTAACCTCAACAAGCATCAATTGGGACTAACAATTGCCCTCAACACAAATGGATCATTAACAACATTTAAACCTTGAAAATTGTGGATCAAGTGTGACACAACAGCATCAAGTATTGACTCATTACATCAAAGAACTCTCTCAATTACTTTAGTCGCTGTGGAACCCAAACTCATGCATCCTCAACTCTCCCTAAGCAAACCTCACCTTTTAGAGTATAAGCACCCAAACCGAGGTTAATGGGAGTTCGCTCGTCTCTCTCAAGGAAATGTCACAAGTCCGGCTCTAAGTACCATATGCTTGACCCTCATGTAAGTATCCACTAATGCGAGCGTCATCCAACTCAAGATCATATAGGGCTTTTGTGGAGTCAATGTAAAGGCTTTTGGGTAAGGGTAGGATATGTTTTTGTTCATGTGGGTTCAACCTTCCCTTAAGCACTTCTTTTGATTCATTTGGCACAATTCACTTGACTATTTGAGTCATTTCACCTCTTCCAAGGGGTTAAAGAGACACATTATCACTCTTTCTTATGCAATTCAAAATATTTCTCCATTTTTTGCTTTTTCCACACCTTTTTTACTTTTGTTTTCCTTGAATCCCTTTTTATTCTTGTTCACATTTGGCTTTCTTTTTGTCTTTTTCTTTTCTTTCTTTTTCATTGCCTTCTTTTCTTTTGCTTTGGTACCTTTTACCCCTTTGTTTCCTTTCTTGTCTCTCCCCCCCAAACTTAGATTTTGCCATTACTCAAGGGAAGATGTGGGTGCCAAGAGAGCGTAGGATTTAGAACGGGTGTAGGCTTGTAGCATTGGTTCTTGAAAGAAGAAGTTTTAAGGCTCAAAAGGGGTTAGCTAGGGATTATCTCATTGGTAGGATATGGAATTGTTCAACTTATCATTTGGATCAAGGAGAGCCTATAATCACTTCTCAAGTCGAATTTCACTCAAAATTTCGCCTCAACAAACATTCAGGGCAAGTTCTAGACTATTGGCTCGGGACTTGGACTCATAATTCAATTTCTCACCACACACACTCAAGGATTGCTAAAGACGTAGACTTGAGGGCCCACAACAACCTTAGATACGATTGAGCACACAATAGTCCCAAAAGACCATATAATGTTTGTTTGGTCAACACAAGAGTCTCAAGGTCGCTACTTTCACCATCCTAAACACAACCACTTGTCTTTGACCATGGGATCAAAGGCAAATGTGTTAGGCCCAAGTGAAGCTATGCTTGAAGTACCCTTAACTAAAAACTACTAAAAACAAAAGAAAAATCAAAAACGGACTCAAACCCTTAAGAAGGTTGTCACGCCATCCATCATCGGGAAGAGCCACCCGGTTCACACAATACTCCACCCTTGGAAAGAACCGTGGCATTAAGAAAACCAAGGGCTTATTGAAAACGCCAAAAACAAAACCAAGGGCTTATTGAAAACGCCAAAAATAGAAAATAGAATGAATATTTACAATAAGGGCTTAGAATATACAACGAGGGATGAATATGTATAAAAATATAACTTTATATACAGACCAAAGAGAGAATAAAAAGTACGATAAAAGTAGCTAAATGTAAAGTTATATACAGACCAAAATAGAAAATCACAGAAACATAAACTAAGTCAAATATATACAGTCATCCAGATAAAACAAAAAAAAGTAGGGCGCATCCCACGAATAAAAGCTGGCATTGTCCCTAATGCCAACTATCAAAATAAGCATAAAAAAGTCACAAGAAAGGATATAGGGGCTCCCTAAGCCTAGTCCGTCTGCATGGGATCATCAGTGGTCCCCAAGTCCTCTGTATGTGCGGGAACCCCAGACTGGTTCCCGGTCTCCTACTGCTCAGCTGCTGGGACTGGGGCCTGTTCCTGGACCGGCTGCATGTCAGGTGCATCCTGTGGCAAACTGGAGGAGACCTCCTGTGGGTCTGCCAACTGGATGACAGCATCGACTGCACTAGGGATCTTCCTCTTCTTCCTGGGAAGCCTCTGAGACTGCTCTTGCTCTGGCTCTGCTACTGGTGCTGCTGCTGGGGCTGCTGCTGGGGTTGGATCCTCGAATAGCAAGTCTAGAGGCATCTGGTGCGCCTATAGCTTGTCCACATCTGTCCTGAGCTGTTTCACAGACTCCTTGGAAGCTCGTGATCTCCTCATCTTCTTATGCTCCTTGGCAAGCTCCTTCAGAGTCTTGCCATGTGACTCCACTGCTGTAGACAAAGTTGCCTGTGTCTTCACAATCTTTTCCTGGTTCTCCAGGAGCTTCTTCAAAGTGTCCTCAATGGACTGAGGAATCTGAGCTGGCTGAGGTGCTGACTGGGTCTCAATGGTAGAAGACAATGTAGACAACTTTGATGTCGCAGCTGACATCCAGTTGTTCAAACTGGCCAATGTCTGGCTCAACTGATGGGCAGTGAAAGGATGAGCCCGGGAAGATGGAACCCCCGGGCCAGCTGAAGTACTGGGACCAGCAGCAGAGGAAGGTCCTGGAGGCAAGTCTTCAACTGTAGTGGCAGCAGGCATGGTGGGAGGCTCGGTAGAAGGCTCTATCGCAACTGGATCCTCAGACTGGCCAGTTGGGGCAGAGGCAGGTGGCTGGTAGCTCTTGTGTTTAGGGTTGTCCGGACCCTGCATACTGTACCAAGAGTAAGGAGCCACAGGCTTGGTCTTGACATCATATCTCTTCTTCTCCACCTCCAGGTCCCGGAAATATATTGAAAGGGTGTTGGGAAAAGGGTAATTCCGGTCGTGCTCTTGCCCCACAGCAGAAATCACACGGGACATCACATTGCCCACATTGATAGGGTACCCGGCCATAATAAATGCAACAAGAACAGCCCGGGTAAGTGGAATAGTCTAATCGTGGGTAGAAGGGTCAAGCCGACTGCACACAAAAGTCAACCACCCTCAAGCCTCAAAGTTGAAGGTCTTCCGGTTTATTTTTCTCCATGCCTGCAACCACCCTGGAACAGTACCTGGGATTGCTAAGTACTGGGCCAACCAAGGACGGACTTCCTCACCCATCCCTAACTTGGCCAAATATAGAGACTCATCTTCATCCCTGAACCCCAAATAACTCATTCAGAGAATTTCCATCAAACAAACACCGTTTAGTTCTCTAACTTGTTGTACCTTAGTATCCTTGACGATGTGGCGACATTAGAGTAGAA
>NW_017673421.1:20125-21184 GCF_001879085.1 Nicotiana attenuata
CAGAGGCATACATTTCAAGTTTTAGCAGTCAGGAGCCCGCCTGGAGAACAGAGGACTACATTTCAAGTTTTAGCGGTCAAAGCATCACTTGGGGAAAGGGAGAATACTTCAAAATGCAATTCATGGCAGCAACAAAAGAATTCCACCGGAAGAATACAAGTCAACAATGCAACAAGGACCACAAGAGCAAGTTTGAAGATATAGATAGGATATTTTGTAATTCATAGATCATAGCTTAGTCCAATTTCTTTTATTTTTGATATGGTGTAATAAGGGGGTTCAGTAAGCAGTAGCAGCAGCAACAACAGTGAAACTGCAGCTTCATGGTAGTCCCAGCTACCAGACCTTCCCGAACTACACTGACCTGATTTATTTTTAGCCAAGGATATGTAGGCAGCCTCAGAAGCAGGGTGCGGTCAAATCTTTCAAAAATGCTTCACACGGAGTATTCAAACGGGCAAAAATTGCTCGTATCCGCTCACTTTATCTTTGCACGAAAACTCTTCGTGTTTCCGAGCAAAGAGGGGCAGTTGTGAGCACGTGATTTTTGCCTCGCATGATTTACTCCTACATAATTCCCAAAACTAGGATTTTTCTTTTAATTATTTGATTTTTAGGATTTAATTGCATAATTTTCATGTTTATTTGCATTTCTGTGTGCATTTTTAATTTAAATAATTCATAAAAAAAATATATATATACAAAAATACACATTGCATTTGCATTTAGGATTTAATTTTATATATTTTTAGATTAATTAGTAATTAGGATTTTACAAAAATACAAAAATCACAAAAATAGATTTATTTGCTTTGTTTGATTTTAGCTTTGAATTTTGTTCAGTTTTCCTTTAAATCGGTATTTAATTAGTTTGTGTTGGTTATTAATTAGAGATTAATATAGTTGGGTAGGTTAATTTAGTTTTTAGAGTTAATTTAGATTTTTAGTTTTAACTTGAAAAGAAAAAGAAAAGAAAATAAAAAGGAAATAAAAGAAAAGAAATTAAAAGAATTGGGTCTTCTTTATTAAAGATCCAAATTTGGGCCAAATTCACTCCAG
>NW_017673421.1:21941-41476 GCF_001879085.1 Nicotiana attenuata
TGCTTGACACGGTGCCCATTCACCCTAAAGACTTCACCATTTTTGTTCTTCAAATCTAGAGCACCAAATGGGGTTACACATACAACTTCAAATGGCCCACTCCACTTCGATTTCAGCTTTCCAGGGAACAACCTTAGACGGGAGTTGAACAAGAGGACCAAATCACCAACCTTGAACTCCTTTCCACGAGCATATTTGTCATGTAAGTACTTCATCTTGTCCTTATACAAGCACGAACTAGAGTATGCATGGAACCAAAATTCATCAAGTTCATTTAGTTGTTCAACACGAAGATTGGCCGCAACATCCCATTCAAGATTAAGCTTCCTCAAGGCCCACATAGCCTTATGCTCCAATTCCACCGGTAGGTGACATGCTTTCCCAAATACCAACCGGTACGGAGACATACCAATTGGGGTCTTGTACGCGGTCCGATAGGCCCACAGAGCATCATCTAACTTTTTGGACCAATCGGTCCGATTTGCATTGACAGTTTTGGACAAGATGCTCTTGATTTCTCTATTTGATACTTCAACTTGGCCACTTGATTGCGGATGGTAAGGTGTAGAGACTTTATGGTTAACACCATACTTGGAGAGCAAGGTATCAAAAGCCCTATTACAAAAATGCGAACCACCATCACTAATGATTGCCCGGGGTGTACCAAACCTTGTAAAGATACTCTTTTTAAGAAATGCCACTACACTCCTAGCTTCATTGTTGGGCAAGGCCACGGCCTCAACCCATTTTGACACATAATCCACTGCCACTAGAATGTAAGTGTTCCCACATGAGCTAACAAAAGGACCCATAAAATCAATACCCCAAACATCGAAGATATCAACTTCAAGGATTGTATTAAGGGGCATCTCGTCTTTCTTGGAAATCCCTCCCGCTCGTTGGCATTGATCACATCTCTTTACCAAATCACTAGCATCCTTAAACAAAGTCAGCCAATAGAAACCGCAACTCAAAACCTTTGAAGCCGTCCTCACCCCTCCATGATGGCCACCATAGGGGGAGGAGTGACAAGCCTCCAAAATGCTCAACTGTTCACCTTCCGGGACACACCTTCTAATCACACCATCCGTGCAAATCTTAAACAAGTACGGATCATCCCAATAAAAATCCAAACTATCCCGTTTGAGTTTATTCCTTTGGTTAGAAGAGAGCTCACACGGGACAATTCCACTCACAATGAAGTTGGCAATGTCCGCGAACCATGGCATGTCACACATTGACACGGAAAGAAGTTGCTCGTCGGGGAATGTATCATTTATCTCAAGGCCGTCACATGGCCTCCCTTCTTCCTCCAACCGGGACAAATGGTCCGCAACGTGGTTCTCACTTCCCTTCCGGTCCACTATTTCTAAGTCAAATTCTTGAAGAAGTAACACCCATCTCATCAATCTTGCCTTGGAATCCTTCTTGGTCATCAAATACCTAAGGGCGGCATGGTCCGTGTGCACAATCACCTTGGCCCCCATAAGATATGGTCTAAATTTCTCCATGGCAAATACAATGGCCAATAACTCCTTCTCCGTCACCGTGTAATTTCGTTGAGCTTCATTCATAGTCTTACTTGCATAATACACGGGATGGAACAATTTGTTAACTCGTTGACCCAACACCGCCCCCACTGCAACGTCACTTGCATCACACATTAGTTCAAAGGGCAAACTCCAATTAGGTGCGGTTATGATAGGGGTAGTGGTCAACTTGTGCTTTAAAAGTTCAAAGGCCTCCATGAATTTTTCATCAAAAACAAACTTGGCATCTCTCTCTAGCAACTTGCAAAGGGGATTCACAACCTTCGAGAAGTCTTTGATAAACCGCCGGTAGAACCCGGCATGCCCAAGAAAACTCCTCACCCCTTTGACAGAAGTGGGGGGAGGGAGCCTTGAAATCACCACGATCTTAGCCTTGTCTACCTCAATCACATGCTTAGAAATCTTGCGACCCAACTCTATACCTTCTTCAACCATAAAATGGCATTTTTCCCATTTGAGAACGAGGTTAGTTTCTTCACATCGGGCCAAGACTCTATCCAAATTTACCAAGCATTCTTCAAAAGAGTCACCAACCACACTAAAGTCATCCATAAAGACGTCCAATATGTCTTTCACCATGTCGGTGAAAATAGCCATCATGCAACGTTGGAAGGTCGCCGGAGCATTGCACAACCCGAATGGCATCCGGGAGAAAGCAAATGTACCATAGGGGCATGTAAAAATGGTCTTCTCTTGGTCCTTCGGGGAAATTAAGATTTGATTGTAGCCCGAGTACCCATCCGAAAAACAATAGAACGCTCGCCCCGCAAGACGATCAAGCATTTGATCGAGGAATGGCAAGGGAAAATGATCCTTGCGGGTCACCTTGTTGAGTTTCCGGTAGTCCATACAAACTCTCCACCCGGTAATGGTTCGAGTGGGGATAAGCTCATTGTTGTCATTGGTCACCACCGTCATCCCTCCTTTCTTTGGCACACATTGGACCGGAGAAGTCCATGAGCTATCGGAAATTGGATACACCACATCCGCATCAAGCCACTTGATCAGTTCTTTCTTCACCACCTCTTGCATTGCTTCATTTATCCTCCTTTGATGTTCTAGGGAAGGCCTTGCATCATCCTCCAAGATAATTTTATGCATGCAAAATGCGGGGCTTATTCCCCGAATGTCCATCAGAGTCCATCCTATTGCCCTTTTTCGCCTTTGAAGCACCTCCAAAGTGGCCTCAACCTGCAAGTTAGTAAGGCAAGAAGATAGAATAACTGGAAGAGTTGAATTAGAGCCCAAAAATTCATACCTGAGGTGTGGAGGAAGTGGCTTCAACTCCAACACCGGTGGCTCCTCAATTGATGGCTTTGTTGGTGGAGTTTTCCGGTTTTCAAGATCCAAAGACAATTTTCTAGGCTCATAGGAATAAGAGCCCATCCCATGTAATGCATTGACACACTCCACTCTGCTTGCATCATCACTGACATCAAGATTTAATAGCACGGACTCAAGGGTTTAATAGCACGGACTCAAGGGGATTCTCCACGTTGATTATAGAACTTGGGTCATCCACTATCACAGCTGTGACGATGTCCACAAAAGAGCACACCTCGGTGCTATTGGGTTGCTTCATGGATTTGCAAACATGGAAGACCACCTTTTCATCTCCCACTCGGAAAGTTATCTCACTCGCTTCAACATCAACCAATGCCTTCCCCGTTGCTAGGAAAGGTCTCCCAAGAATAGTTGGGACTTCAAAGTCCACTTCACAATCCAATATGACAAAGTCGGCCGGCAATATGAATTTGTCCACCCGGACAAGTACGTCATCAATTATACCCAAAGGCCGCTTCATCGACCGGTCCGCCATTTGAAGTCTCATTGAGGTTGGCCTAGGTTGCTCAATTTTCAAAGTCTTGAAGACTGAATAAGGCATCAAATTAATGCTAGCCCCCAAGTCACAAAGGGCCTTAGCAAACTCTACACTACCGATAGTGCAAGGGATAGTAAAAGCTCCAGGGTCTTCAAGTTTCGGGGCCATAGAATGCACTATCGCACTGACTTGGTGAGTCATCTTTATTGTTTCACAATCCATGGAATGCTTCTTTGTGACCAAATCCTTCATGAACTTTGCATAGCCCGGCATTTGTTCAAGTGCCTCCACCAAAGGCACATTGATTGTAAGGCTTTTCATCATATCTATGAACTTTTTAAATTGATTGTCACTCTTTTGCTTTGTTAACCGCTGAGGATAAGGTGGAGGTGGTCTAGGCAAAGGTGCCTTGGCTTTTGGCACCACCAGCTCCGGCATGTCAATTATGTGCTCCCTAGACGGGTTCACGGCCTCTTGAGTTTCCACCTCGGCCTGATCAATATCTATCCTCACCTCATTGTTCACATTGGTTCAACCATATCTTCAACAATCAAAGGACCCACATCTTCTTGGAACCCAACATTATCATCCACAACTTGATTTTCTTTCGAGGCATGCACATCACCGCCTCTCCCACTTCTTGTTGTAACTGCCATCACATGATTGTTACCTCCCTTCGGGTTCACCACCGTATCACTTGGTAGAGCACCCTTAGGTCGAGTATTCAACGATTGAGAGATTTGGCGTAATTGTACCTCCAAGTTCCGAATAGAGGTATTGTGGGAAGCCAATTGAGCATCGGAGTCTTGGTTCTTCTTCATCATTTGTTCGAACATCATTTCTAATCTTCCCATTTCTACCCGAAGAACTAGACCCTTGAGATTGAAACGGAGGCGGATTGTTCGGTTGTTGATACATTGGGGGCCTTTGAAAACCTTGTCCCCGGTTGCCTTGATTTCCATTGTTATTCCACCCGCCTTGACCATTGTTGTTATTCCAATTATTATTGTTACCGTTCCAATTGCCTTGATTATTACCTTGGTTACCCCAATTATTGTTTTGATTGTTGTTGTTCCAATTGCCGTCACCTTGTTGTTGGTTGTTATTATTCCAATTACCGCCGCCTTGTTGGTTGCCCCAATTTCCTTGGGGGCGCCACTGTTGATTCCCTTGGTAGTTATTGACATATTGACATTCCTCGCTTTGATCATCATAGCACTCATTCGAATAACCACCACCATCATTGTTGTTGTCAAATTGCTCACAATTACCTTGAGGTTGTTGTTGCCCTCTTTGCCTCCTTTTTAACATAGAAACACCTTCCATTGCGTTGACTTGGCGCGGGTTTTGGACTTGTTGCAATTGCGCCTTCGCCAATTGATTCATAGTTGTTGTAAGCTCGGCAATAGCTTGGCCATGATCGTTCAATTCCTTGTGCAAATGGATGACCGTGGGGTCACCTTGGGGCACATTTGCTCGGCTCTGCCATGCCGAAGAGGTGTCGGCCATTTCATCAAGTACATCACATGCCTCTTGGTAAGAAAGTTTCATAAAGTTCCCTCTCGCCAATTGGTTCACAATGCACTGATTCGTGGTGTTGATGCCCCGATAAAAAGTTTGTTGTATCATCGCCTCGGTCATGTCGTTATTAGGGCACACCTTCACCATTGTTCTATATCTTTCCCATATCTCGTGCAAAGGTTCCTTTAGCATTTGCTTGAAAGCTAGAATCTCATCATGAAGAGCCACCATATGACTTGCATAAAAGAACTTGGCAATAAATTTGTCCGCCAATTCATCCCATGTGGTGATAGAATGATTGGGGAGCCTTTCTAACCAATCCAACGCTTTACCCCGAAGAGAAAATGGGAAAAGCCTCAATCTCAATGCATCCTCTAACACGTTTGTTTGCTTATTGCCCCAGCATGTATCTACGAACCCCTTCAAGTGATTGTGCGTTTTGATCGGAAGCGCCCCTAAAATATCCTCGTTTCTCGAGCAAGGTCAACATAACATTTGTGATTTGAAAGTTCCCCGCCCGGATTCAGGGAGGAACAATGGCACTCACGTAACCTTGATTAGGGAGAACTCTTGGGACTACTCTTGGCGGTGGCGGAGGAGGGTCTAGAATAGGATTGTTGTCATTGACCGGACGGCCTCTACGTGGAGCTTGAGGTATGGGAAGCTCATCACCCGCCATGGCATTGCTAATAGGGTCATTAGCATTTAAAGCCATAGTACCTGAGTAATCGACACAAACAAAACTAGTAAACAAGAAGGAAAGAGAAGCAAAACACAAAACTAACTAAACAGATAGTCAACACCGTAAGCTCCCCGGCAACGGCGCCTAAAATTTGATCGCTGCCAACTCGACACTAAACCAAGGAAGGAAGAGCGGGTCGCAATAGCTTTTACCCGAATAGTGGTCGGGATCGATTTCCATAGGGAGCTAGTAGTGGAGTTGGATTTCCTGTCTAGTCTAGAGATGTGTTTGTGCTCCTAATGTCACTTCAAACATTCTTGGTTTTTGGTTTTTGATTTTTATAACTACTATGATAAAACTAATGATTAACACTAAATTATGCTACTAGAATATTGCTAAGTTGTATCTAATGGGAAGAAGGGCACTAGGGTCGTGGCATTACCTAGGTGGCTAATTGACGGGTAGATGTTACTAAGGATAGATTGGCATATTTGGGGCTTATGCTATAACCGTTGCACAATTGTACCCACTCTCACACCTCTCGGTAGAGAGAGTGATTTTGCCCAATTGACTCTCTCGAGACCAATTAGATCAAGCAACTAGGGTTCAAGTAGGGTGATTACTCTCTCGAGATTTAACCCGTTAATTGGGACTATCATTTCTCATGAGTCCATCCCAATTCCTTGTTGGGTCAATTTTGGGGTTATAAAATCTCTTTCTCAAGAAGAGTCAAACCCACAAAGCTTGAATCAGTGTTTGCAACCACCAATTCTTAAATAAAAACATAAAATCAACCCAAATAACAAACACCCATAATCAATCTAACCCTAGATGGAAACACCCATCAATTACCCACACTAGGGTTGAGCCACAACCCTAGCTAATGGCTTTAGCTACTCATGCTTGAAAGAGAAAATGAAGAAATAGATGAAGGACTAAGCATATTAATTAATTACTAAAAAGAAATCACAAGAATCTATGGTAAAATTAAAGCTAAAGTGCCAAAAATGGCTACAAAGCCGAGTCTCACGAGTGCAGCTCAATTCTGAAGATAACAGATAACCTAAAAAGGGTAAAATGTCCTATTTATACTAGACTGGAAAAACTAGACAAAACTACCCCTGCGGGGTCAGTGCGGGCCGCACAAAAAGGACCGCGGCCGCACTGGCTCTTGGACTTCACATTTATGCTTCTCTGTACTTGAGGACCGCGGACTGCGTGGAAGTGTACCGCGGCCGCGGTGGAAGTTGGCGTGGTCCGCACAAGTACGACCGCGGACCGCATTGCTTGGAACTAGCATTTTGTCAACTCTTTGAATCTCTGCTCCGCGGACCGCACAAAAGAGTAGCACGGCCACGGAGCGTGACCGCAAGAATCGTACCGCGCTCGCATTGCCTCCAGCTTGAATGTGTCAACTCTCTGAACCTTCTAGTGCGGTAGCATTCACTTTTGCGCGGTCCGCACTAGGTTCTCTTTTCCTCAATTCACTCAGTCTTTGACACTTGAGCATGTTTCACTCCTTTTTGAGTCGATCTTTGACATTTGTCACTTGTCGATCAAACCTACAATCAAGCACAACTTGTGAGCATTTTGGGACTATTTTGTAGCAATTTATAACCAAAGCATAGGCGAGTAGAGGCATAAAACATGTTAGAATCCCGACTTATCAGACACCATCGCTACATGAAACCTCACCGCATAAGAAATTTATCAAGCCGTTTCACAACGCACACGGCACAATATAACATTACATGAAATAGCTGACGACAAAACAACATCCCACATTCGAATACTCCTCCATAAGGGACGCTATGCTGAAATGAACACATCTGGCCTGATGTAGAGCCCATATTCATATTTAAATCCATTCACAAACCTCAAGCCGATTATGATCGTACCGAACTAGGCCGATAATCTTTTCTGGGTCCATAATAATCCATTTTTCCCATAACACACACGAACAACCATCATAACTGAAGTAATCCTCCACAGTCTACAACCCAATAAACCGAGTGCCCTCCAGGCATAAATTCTCAAATTAATGATACCACCACAATCTTCATATTTGGTTTCATTCTCCCATCAATCAGTGACTACATGCCACACTTATATAATCTTCCCGTGGAACACGCTCCCACGACCTTTCGTAACAGATAACAAGTCTGTATATCCATACCACCGGCCGCACTAACGCTGAAAAGCGATCAAGAATCCATAACCACGATGCAAAGCCTCTATCAAAAAACACCGATCTCAGGTGACACTGAAGACAATGCCAGCTTACTCTAAACATTCAAATCCCTTTCATGCTCATCCGAGCTCGTGACATCCTTGTCAACACCAAGTCGCAACCTTGATCCTCACTTTCAAATTTCATACCGCTCACTGCACCTAACACGCCAATATACGATACTGCCAGAGTTTCATCATAACTCCTGAATCACTAATAGGGTAAGCACTTCATCATATAAACACTTTTTACTTAACTCATTCTGAGAGAACCATGGAAACACATGAGTAATATCTTCATGACTGTAGAATATGCAACCTTCAAGTAGTGGTCTAAGCCACCATAGCCCTTCCAGGATCCGCCTACACATAACATGCCATAATACTAGAATACTTCCGAATAAAACCAATTATGGCGGTCGACAAGCCTCACATGTACCGTCACAAATCACTTGCATACTTTAATCACACCGAAGGAACTGATCACTACCACCAATATGCCAATTCAACTATGGCTTACCAATCTAACCTCTTCAAATTTATCCTTAATTGCCTTTAAATAATAGTATCTTCCTTCAACACATAACACACTCAACCCGCACTCATCCCGAGTGGCCTTGTACCACGAGACCATGCTGTCTCAAATACCACGAACCACTTCATACCCTCCCTGTGGGCATATTCGCATCTCGACTGGCACATCCATTCTGATAATTCCTCTACGAATCTGAAGTCCTTTTCTCCCTTTCCTCCCAAATGCTACACTGCAAGCCATAACATCTTAGAACAATTCTGAGCCTCTTATCATAAGCTGCTTCACAAGCTCGATTCTTAACCATACCGTGGGCTTGAACCCTTAAGCACCGCATTTTCAACCTCTGAATTCACGAGGACCGTTATTGAGAGTCACTCACTCTGGCATGGTCCCGAATATAATCAACTGCAAGGCTCCGCTAGCACATGACCACCCTCTCAAAGAAGCACCCGGCTGAGTCACTTTCCTTGCAACTCACTTCTACGCGAAGCATAATTCCCGAGTCTTCCCAAAGCTCGAACATGAATCGATGATGCCAATTATAGAACACATTCTTCAATTCCTCTGCTCAAATTACTACTGATGTTCTGCTTCCTTAGCCGAACAACTTACCAATACGTCGATAACCCGAAACCTCACAAGAAGATAATCATACAACCCAATCGTAGGCGATGGGACTCTCCCGCTTAGCTTGAAGCCACCATTACGCAATTCTGGAATCCAACAAGATTCTTTCTTCATTGTTGACATGATCTAGCACAACCAACCCGCCAAGCTCCTCGAAATCTTTCTGTGAACCACTTATGAATACTCTGAATCATTAACCACATTCACATGTCCGACCTCCTTACCAGATAGCTAGTAGGATTCTTCACAGAAGCTTCGCCAACCACGCGACCGCTGATCTTCTCACAAGAGATAACCCACCTGAGCCCGTGTTCATTCACCAGCTGCACGAGTCCATTCACTCCTCGTAATCATCAACTAAATGTGCGACAATATCTCCCAATTTCAAAGTTATGTTGTATCCTCCTTCATATCAAGCAGCTCCTTTCCGCCATATCAAATCTCCCGCCGAATAATAGCCGTTACTTCCAATTAAGTCCGTAGACCCAGCCACTGAATCCACATGCTACTCTGCCACTCTCCTACTTGGGCAGACTCACTTCTTTAAGAAACTACTCGACCTCCACTTCTTACACCTGGCCTTCTAGAAGTTTAACCACCGCATGACACTTCCCACACGTCCTTCCTCATCCTTTGCTGCTCTGCTAATGCCTTAGATCAAAATCTATTTCGGTAGCACTTGAACCAACAGACCGCTACTAACTTTTAAACATTTCCAAAGATCATCTTTCTCGATCCGTCAGCATTATGAATACACATTCAATCCTGAACCCACCGTACTCCACGATCTCTGACAGTCGTTTCTCCAATACTATCTTACAATATCCTGCCCCAAGGGCGAATTGTAGAAGGTCTTAACACCGGCGAACTTAGTACATTCAACAAGGACAACGGCACCTCATCACAGATGAAAATTCCAGTACGCTCGCAAATGCAAAGCCTCGTTACTCCACCAACCCAAATCTGAACATTTTTAACTCGATTGCCTTTCCCCGCCGGGAATTAAATACCGAAGCTCTAAATCATGCACTGAGTAAACCTCCATTCAAGTCATACACTGCTCTGACACGTAGGCAAGCATCCTACCATCACATCAATGCCGCGCGACAACCGTTCATAAGCATCATGGCAACTTGTGCCTAGCCTCAAAGCTCTCAAACTGAGCTGAAACGACAACATATCCTTCCACAGGTGACGACAATAACTCAAACAACCACGTAGTGAGAAACAGACTGCACCACATTCATAGTACCATTATAATTGCTCACTCGCCGATTCATGACCAGCGCTTCGCGTCGCGTAAGATTGAATGGAATGGAAATGAAGGCATAAGCCTCAAAGGGAATCAAACCGCACGATGACGAATCAAGAAGGGAAGTGCTCCTAACAACCCTGTAGCCTCTCGAAGATAAGTACAGACGTCTCTGTACCGATCCGCGAGACTCTACTAGACTTGCTCATGACTCGTGAGACCTAAGGGAACCTAGTGCTCTGATACCATGTTGTCACGACCCAAAATCCACTAAGGGTCGTGATGGCGCCGGACACCATTGTCAGGTAAGCCAACACTAAATAACTAGTGACTTCTCATTTTAGATATTTTTGAATTCACTTCTTTTATACATCTAAACAATAAAGAATAAATTTCACTGAATAAATAATGATATCTTTAACAATTTCATAATACTGACTAATCCCATAGACATCCCAGAACCCGGTGTCACAAGTGCATGAGCTATCTCTAGGAACAATATAATACAACAACTGCCCGGAATACAAATAGGACAGAAAGTAAATATGGAAGGCTGAAAGAGACTCTGCTGGTTGCGGGTCGTCTCGAGAAGTGCAGCTCACCTAAGTCTCCATGTCAACCATGCTGCTACGCCCACTAGGCTGCTAGAGATGCATGTGCCTATACAACAAAAATGCACAACAAGTGTAGCATGAGTACGAAAACAACGTGTACTCAGTAAGTATCCCCTCTAATCTCGAAGAAGTAGAGACGAGAGGTCGACTTCGACACTTACTAGTGGTCCAATAATGATACGAATATAATATAATTAATCAAGGATTTTTATAAACATGATTGTAATTCAATAGAAGGAAGCAAGTAAACAATTCTTTCTTTTATAGGAAATTCCTAAATTCCTTCTTCATCATATATACATTTATTCTCAAGCCGGGAAGAAACAATATCACTTTAACAAGTTTCAAGGCAAGCAATACAAGCATGCGCAAATCATGCCGAGGACGTACGGCCCGATCCAACAATATTTAAACTGTGCACTGCCAGAGGGTCAAATAGAGCGAACCATAGATGCGTCTATTTAATCTACCGAGGCGTTCAGCCCGTCCCGCAATAGATAAACGCATTCAACAGTCAAATCAATAGTTCATCGAGGAGCAATTATTCTGGAAAAGGCAAGTTTCTCTTTTAAAAGTCAAGTAATGATATCTAGTCTTTTAGAAATTCATTTACACGTTCGATATGTTTTAAGCATTCTTAAATTTATCAACAAGGTTGCATTTATTGCAAGTAAGCATGTTTTTGGGTCCTAGACTACCCGGACATAAGCATAATAGTAGCTACGCACGGACTCTCGTCACCTCGTGCTACGTAGCCCCCAGAAATAGGAGCACATAACCAATTAACTCACTTATGGGGACAATTCCCTCTTACAAGGTTAGAAAGGAGACTCACCTCGCTCCGAAGTTCCATAGCCGGCATTCCACGCCCTTCCAAAGACTTAAATTGATGCACAACGCTCAAAACTACCCAATAATTATGCAAATCCATTAATATATGTTCAATTACTCATAATAATCCACTTTATAATAATTCCTAACCCCGATCAAAAAGTTGGCAAAAACGCCATCGGGCCCACGTGCCCGGATTCCAAAAATTTTCGAAGATAAAGTTTACCTATAATGTAACGACCCGATCGGTCGTTTTGAGCTCTAGCGCGTCGTTCAGCAGTTGGAAGTCATGAACAGCTTCATTTCAGGTATATTGACTTGTGCGTATGGTCAGAGTTAAATTTCGGGAAATTCGGAGTCAAAATTGGAAAGAAAATTTTCATTTCGGCAGCCTTAAGTTGAAGAAAATGGCTAAGATTGGAATTTTGAGTAAACGACCTCGGAATCGGGATCTGAAAGTTCCAGCAGGTTCGTATGATGATTTCGGACTTGGGCGTATGTCCGGATTTGGTTATGATAACCCGTGAGCATTTCGGCGTATATTGTTGAAGTTAGTATTTTAGAAGAATTTCATAAATTTGGGTTGGAAGGCATTTCAGTGTTATAGATGTCCGTTTGGGATTCCGAGTCTGGGTATAGCTCCGTATGGTGATTCTGGAGTTGGGAGCGCGATCGGAAGTGAATTCGGATGTCCGAAGGTCATTTTGAAGTCATTTGGCTAAATATAGAAATTTGAAGGTTTTTTTTTAAGAAAATTCGATCGGAAGTGGAAATTTTGATATCGGGGTCGGAATGCGATTCCGAAAGTTGGGGCAAGTCCGTAATGTCGAATGTGACTTGTGTGCAAAATTTGAAGTCATTCCGGAATGATTTTGGTAAGGTTTGAGACACTTAGTCTCTTTTAAAGAAGCTTAAGTTAGAAAAGTCAACCAGATATTGACTTATGTGTTAGAGGGCTCGAAATGTCAATTTTATGGTTCGGATAGCTTCATTAGGTGATTTGGGACTTAGGAGTGTGTCCGGAATCTTTTTGTGATGACCGGTGTAGAATTAAGCTTGAATTGGCAAAGTTAGTATTTTGACGAATTCCGCTTGATAGGTGAGATTTTTATCTGAGCGTAGGAATGGAATTCTGAGAGTTGATGTAGCTTCATTATGTCATTTTGGACTTGTCTGCAAAATTTGAGGTCATTCGGACGTGGTTTGGTTGGGTTTTTGATCAAAAATGGAATTTGGAAGTTCTTGAGATTCATAGGCTTGAATCCGATGATGATTTGATGTTTTGATGTTATTTTGGGTGTTCTGAAGGTTGGGACAAGTTTGAATGATATTGTGGGACATGTTGATATAATTGGTTAAGGTCCCGGGGGCCTCGGGTGGATTTCGGAAGGTTAACGGAATGAAATTCGGACCCAAAAGAAAAGAAAAAAGCTGCTGCAATTTCTGCTGCTAAGCTGTCTTTGGACAGCAAATGTGCAGTCGTGGAGCGTATTTTGGAGGCCTATATCTTTTGATCTACAAGGAATTTTGAGATGATTCAAAAACGAAAGTTGTATCCCTTCGTATCTAGTTTCAAGAAAGCTAAAGAAATCGTAATTTGGACATCTGTAGAGTAAGTTATGATCGATTGAAGATGACTAGTGGAGCAGTTTCTCCAGAATTTTCTGATTTCATGGAGCCGACTTTAGAAGCTCATATCTCGGGATATATAAAGAATTATATGGTGTACAACCTATCAAATTTAAGATCTTCGAGTCTAGTTTCTAAGTATTCAAACCGTTTGTCATTTGGATATTTATACAAGACGT
This sequence comes from Nicotiana attenuata, assembly GCF_001879085.1. Taxonomy (NCBI): domain Eukaryota; kingdom Viridiplantae; phylum Streptophyta; class Magnoliopsida; order Solanales; family Solanaceae; genus Nicotiana; species Nicotiana attenuata. Next base: position 35,413 of record NW_017673421.1, read on the forward strand.
TATGGGTGTTTAAACAGAAGGTGTCCGACAAGGAAAAATTTTAATAGGATGTACAACTTGTATAGCACAAGTGCAAGGTACAACTCGACGAAGCACGGGCAGATTCTTTAAACACGGATTTGGCTTATTTCTTTCATTTCTTTCATTTGGCTTGGATGATTTTGGAGAGAATCTCAAGGGGGATTTCATCAAGCATCAAAGGTGAGTTGTTTCTACTTATTTCCAAGTTAAATACATGATTATTATGTGAAATTAACCTAGAAATTCATGGAATTAAGCCTAAAATTGATGAACTAGGGCTTGGGATTTTGAGATTTAAATATACAATTTGGAGGGTCAAATGGACTCCGATTTTGGTAAATTTGATATGTACGGACTCGTGGTGAGACGAGAAATCCGGTTATGTGAATTTTGTAATTCTTCGAGAAGTGGGCCCGGGGCTCGGGTTTTGCTAGTTTCGAGATTTCTGCTATTTCTCGATTGTTTTTGATTGGGTATTGTTCCCTTAGCATATTGTGATGTATTCGCTCTGATTTTGGTTAGATTCGACGCGCGTGGAGGCCGGTTTGAGGGGCAAAGGCGTCGCGAGCTAGGGATTTCGCCGGTTCGAGGTGAGTAATACTTGTAAATGATATCCTGAGGGTTTAAAACCCCGGGTTTGCACATGATAGTGCTGTATTGAGGTGACTTGCACGCCGGATAGCGAGCGTGGGGTAGAGAACCATTGGGGATTGTGACTTGGTCCGTCCCGATTGATGAAATTACTACGTATTTGACTGAAACTACTTGTTATCATCATGATTTGGGCTGATTGCTATATTTTGGGCTTCGTGCAGATTATTTGAATCCTTCAGGGATTGATATCACTGATTTTGCATTACTTTGCATGTTATTTGACCTCGGTCCAGGGTTTTAATACTGTTTTGCAAATTCAGCCATTTTTCATGATTTGAAAACTTAAATGATATTTTACTGACGTTTTGAGCTGAAAACTGCTGTTTTATTATTGCCCAAGGGGCTTATGTGCATTTCTGGACTGTTATAGTGATTTCTGGATATATGGATGGCTCGGGCTGCACGCCGCAGCGGTGTTATATTGATATTGCGCTTGGGCTGTAGGAGCTCCTCCGGAGTCTGAACCCCCACAGTGAGCGCGGGTACCCAAATGGATCGGGCTGCACGCCGCAGCGGTCATATGCATTGCATTGCATTCATGCATTGGTTCCTGTTTGTAATACGTGTCATGACATTCAGCACTCTCATTTAATTGGCATTCATGCTACTTCTTGCACTGTTTACCAGACGCCCTGGTGTTAATTGTTAGTGGAGTGTTGTGCCCGAGGGGCTGACTTATGTACTGACTTGCACTATCTGATTACGCATTCATTTGCTTAACTGTTGTAAAGGATATTTTCAAAAGAAGTTTTAACTGAGTCCAGATATTTTCTAAAGGATTTTCACGGTTTTACTGTTTTCTCAAAGATTTGCACTGTCTTATATAGCATGATGGAGTGCTTTTACGTGATTTCTTACCGCTCAGTTATTATTTACTTTTATTGCTCACTGAGTTGGAGTACTCACTTTACTCCCTGCACCTCGCGTGCAGTTGCAGGTATTGTTCACCCGGTAGCGGGTTATTAGCTGATTGAAGGTATTACTATTGTAGCTGAGTAAGGTGACCGCCAGCGTTCGGGGCACCGGACGTTGTCTTTAGCATTCCAGAATTTATTTTTGTATAATACTAGCCTTGTAGTTGTGTTCAGGTTTCTTTAGATGCTCGTGACTTGTGACACCCCGGTCGGGTTGTGTTGGGTTGTAAATACTAGTTATTATTGTCGTTTAGCTGTATTTATCTATTCATTTATGTTTAAAAAAGTGTTAAAGAGACGATTTGGGTTAGTTGGTTGGACTTGTCTTCACGAGAGGCGCCATCATGACCGGGTTTGGAAATTGGGTCGTGACAAGTTGGTATCAGAGCCTAGGTTACTAGGTCTCACGAGTCATGAGCAGGTTTAGTAGAGTCTCGCGGATCGGTACGGAGACGTCTGTATTTATCCTCGAGAGGCTGCGGAACCTTTAGGAAAACTTCACATTCTTGGAATTCTTATCGTGCGTACTTGATTCAGCTTGAGATATAACTCTTGAAATTCCTTCCACACGTCTGTATGCGCACATGAGCGCTTAGTATTACATGTGCCTTGATGGTTTGTGATTCCCCGATCGAGGGGCGAGATGTAATCTTCGTGAGTATGTTGGGCCAGTCTGGAGGACTTGAGGCCGGATCTTGCCTATGGCTTGAGCACTGAGGTGCTGATTGTGTGAGCAAGTGTTTTGAACTTATATGTTCGGTATTGTCCTTATTAGCCGGAATGGCGGTTGGGTATCCATGTGATGAGTATATTAGTACTGCGAGACGTATCTATATGACTTGGTAGTGACGAAGGAGTCTGCTGGATAATAGATGAACTGATAAGTGATTCGTTTCCTGTTGTGATTTGATATGTAGCTAGAGTTATGGGCGCGTGAAGAATCTTTTCATGTCTCCTGTTTGGAGTGAAGTATATTTCATGTTACGGTATGAGTTTAGACTCAGGAAGACTAAGTGATTGTGTAATGTGTATGACGGTGGAAGGTATACAAAAATGTTAATTGGAGGCAAAGCAGGTGGGTTATCTCCTGCGGAATAATCTACGTAGGTGTGTTCCTTATAATGTTGAGTAGAGAGTTTCTTTTCTACTAACAGGGTGTATGTGTTGAGATTTGAATTTGACTCTAATTGAGAAAGTTGAGTTGATTGTCACGAGAATGAAGGTGATCTTAGTAGTGGAATTGAGGTATTTTATGGTCTGTGTTACCTAAGCTTGTGAAGAATTTTTGTTGAACTAGCTGTAGTAATATGGCAATATTCTTGAGTTTGATGACCTACGTGGCCTGGTTGAATTAGAGGAATTTAGTTCTGATAGCTTGATTAGGAGAAAATGGATTTCCAAGTGTTCTTGATGGTTTCTACCATGGTTTAAACCAGATACTTTCTACCGGTATGGGGAACGTGTTGTGTATTGTGCGTTCCTGTATATTTCTTCATTATTGATGGGGTACGAAGGTTTTGGAGCGAGGTTCTGTTTAATGTGGGGTTTCCTACTGGTACTGGGTTGGTTTGAGTGGTTATGGTGATCGAGAATGGTGTTGCGAGTATACGAGTTGTGTAGTATGTTATGCGATTATATCTAGGGTTATTGTTATGGCTTGACACAGTTTGTTCGGACTTATACAGTGTGTGTATGTGAGATTCGGGTCTTGAAAAGAATTTTGGATGTTAGAAATTGGGCTCCAAGGATTTTGGGGTAAGGTTAAAGTAATGTTTATTATTCACTACAATGGGTTTAATGTGTTTCGGAATAATTGATTCCAATTTTTTTTATATGAATTATATGCCCTACCGGTATGAGGGTTCGTTATGTGCTATGAAAAAAAGAAAAAAAATGTTTATGAAATTTATTGAGAAGAAGAAAGAAAGAAAATTGAAAACTGCAGTTGGCACAATGTGAAATATTTAAACCGGGCTGCAAGCCGCGGTGGAGGTTACGCAAGGACGAGGTCCTTGTGGTAAATATTTATGAGTTTAATGTTTCCCTTTGTAAAGTTTAATTCGTACGATAATATTAAAAGGGAGTCATGCCAGTTAGGTTGATTTGATAATTCTTGTATATTTTATGTTCATATTCAACCATTTTCGTGCTTTAAACATTGAGTTTTAGCTTATGAGATGAGTTCCCAAGTGACGTTAAATGTGACTCATTAATCCAAGTATAATGAGGTCTTCATGCCTCACATTCTGTTGTCAGTATTGTGAAAATTTGAAATGAGGTGGTGGTTAATATGAGATTTATTGATAATGATGGAATTATTTGTGAACAACTATTAAGACCAGAAATGTGGTTATGATCATACAAATGATGCGTTTCATGTCAAGACATCATTGTGATAATGTCGGGGTTGTAATGCGGAGATTTGTGTTATTGATATACTTGTGGTACTTGTTGGGTTGTGGACATGTTGTTAGGAGTTGTTTTGGTGTTACTCTGACAGGTGGATAGGCCCAATTACAAGGGAGACTCTGCCAAAATATTTGAAAAATCTGGGAGTTAGTCAAATTTTGGGGACTTAAGAAAGTTGAAATGTTGGAAGAATATCTAAGATCTATATGAAGTCGTTCGGTTCATTTGGTTGTGGATTGTGGGGTGTTGTCCCGGCTATGGTGGTAGTTCTTGCGTGTTATGAGAAGAAATGACTTATTACGGGTCCAGGAAAGGCTATCAGCCTAGTTCAGTGCGAGCAGAATCGACCTGGAGTGGGTGAATGGATTTAAATAGGATTATGGGCTTCATGTGAGTCAGATGTGTTCATTTCAGTATAGCGCTCCTCAAGGAGGGGTGTTGGAACATTATATGTTGTTCCGTGTTCGTCAATTAATGTAATATTATGATTGTGCCGTGTGTGCTGTGAAACGGCTTGATAAATTCCTATTCTCTAGGGAAGAGTCCATATTAGTTGTGTGAGTTGAACAGTCCATTCCTGAGTCATTTCCTTATGTATATTGTTCACGTTATGGCCTTTGGCGCATTTTTGCACCATGTGAGACCGTTGGTCATTGTCTGTGGTGATTGGTTGTCTGAGCAGCTCGTACTAGGTGAGGCGAGACTATTGGTATCGGGGACCATTGCAGTGGGATTATGTGAGGTATATTACAGGGTAGTTACCAGTATTTGGGTAGTAATGAGGTGATGATGTTAGTCAAAAAGGAGAGAATTAATGTTGGGTTAACTCTGCAATTGGTTAGAAATTTCTGCACATCTCCTCCGTTGTGGTTGTATCGTCAGCAATATAACAGAATGTATAGGTATATCATCATATGCATTGGGAGTATCAGAGTCGTGGAATTTTGGCTATTAAGGTTCATGGAGTGTCATTGTGGTTAGATGGTGAATTATGCGATGCATGGTGCTAATTCAACAAAGGTACGCAGTCGTGTTCTGGTACCTCGTATGGTAGTTGATATAGTGTTTATATACAGGGAACAGGTCTGGCAGAGAATTTTAGGTGTTGGAATTGGGTTCTGAGCTTATTCTATGGATAAAAGAGGATATCTGCAGATTTGATCAAACTAATGTGTCCATATGAGTTGTGGTGCACGAGGTGTTAAACAGTGATTTCAGATAACTTAAGAGCATTTCTTGGAACGTTCGAGGACGAACGTCTATTTAAGTGGGGGAGAATGTAATGACCCGATCGGTCGTTTTGAGCTCTAGCGCGTCGTTCAGCAGTTGGAAGTCATGAACAGCTTCATTTCAGGTATATTGACTTGTGCGTATGGTCAGAGTTGAATTTCGGGAAATTCGGAGTCAAATTGGAAAGAAAATTTTCATTTCGGCAGCCTTAAGTTGAAGAAAATGGCTAAGATTGGAATTTTGAGTAAACGACCTCGGAATCGGGATCTGAAAGTTCCAACAGGTTCGTATGATGATTTCGGACTTGGGCGTATGTCCGGATTTGGTTATGATAACCCGTGAGCATTTCGGCGTATATTGTTGAAGTTAGTATTTTAGAAGAATTTCATAAATTTGGGTTGGAAGGCATTTCAGTGTTATAGATGTCCGTTTGGGATTCCGAGTCTGGGTATAGCTCCGTATGGTGATTCTGGAGTTGGGAGCGCGACCGGAAGTGAATTCGGATGTCCGGAGGTCATTTTGAAGTCATTTGGCTAAATATAGAAATTTGAAGGTTTTTTTGAGAAAATTCGACCGGAAGTGGAAATTTTGATATCGGGGTCGGAATGCCATTCCGAAAGTTTGGGGCAAGTCCGTAATGTCGAATGTGACTTGTGCGCAAAATTTGAAGTCATTCCGGAATGATTTTGGAAGGTTTGAGTCACTTAGTCTCTTTTAAGGAAGCTTAAGTTGGAAAAGTCAACCAGATATTGACTTATGTGTTAGAGGGCTCGAAATGTGAATGTTATGGTTCGGATGCTTCCTAGGTGATTTGGGACTTGGAGTGTGTCCGGAAT
>NW_017673421.1:41551-80434 GCF_001879085.1 Nicotiana attenuata
TTGTATAGCACAAGTGCAAGGTACAACTCGACGAAGCACGGGCAGATTCTTTAAACACGGATTTGGCTTATTTCTTTCATTTCTTTCATTTGGCTTGGATGATTTTGCAGAGAATTTCAAGGGGGATTTCATCAAGCATCAAAGGTGAGTTGTTTCTACTTATTTCCAAGTTAAATACATGATTATTATGTGAAATTAACCTAGAAATTCATGGAATTAAGCCTAAAATTGATGAACTAGGGCTTGGGATTTTGAGATTTAAATATGAAATTTGGAGGGTCAAATGGACTCCGATTTTGGTAAATTTGATATGTACGGACTCGTGGCGAGACGAGGAATCCGGTAATGTGAATTTTGTAATTTTTCGAGAAGTGGGCCCGGGGCTCGGGTTTTGCTAGTTTCGAGATTTCTGCTATTTCTCGATTGTTTTCGATTGGGTATTGTTCCCTTAACATATTGTGATGTATTCGCTCTGATTCTGGTTAGATTCGACGCGCGTGGAGGCCGGTTTGAGGGGCAAAGGCGTCGCGAGCTAGGGATTTCGCCGGTTCGAGGTGAGTAATACTTGTAAATGATATCCTGAGGGTTTGAAACCCCGGGTTTGCACATCATAGTGCTGTATTGAGGTGACTTGCACGCCGGATAGCGAGCGTGGGGTAGAGCACCGTTGGGGATTGTGACTTGGTCCGTCCCGATTGATGAAATTACTACGTATTTGACTGAAACTACTTGTTATCATCATGATTTGGGCTGATTGCCATGTTTTGGGCTTCGTGCCGATTATTTGAATCCTTCAGGGATTGATATCACTGATTTTGCATTACTTTGCATATTATTTGACCTCGGTCTAGGGTTTTAATACTGTTTTGCAAATTCAGCCATTTTTCATGATTTGAAAACTTAAATGATATTTTACTGATGTTTTGAGCTGAGAATTGCTATTTTATTATTGCCCAAGGGGCTTATGTGCATTTCTGGATTGAGCATGGATCGGGCTGCGCGCCGCAGCAGTGTTATAGTGATTTCTGGATATATGGATGGCTCGGGCTGCACGCCGCAGCGGTGTTATATTGATATTGCGCTTGGGCTGTAGGAGCCCCTCTGGAGTCTGAACCCCCACAGTGAGCGCGGGTACCCAAATGGATCGGGCTGCACGCCGCAGCGGTCATATGCATTGCATTGCATTCATGCATTGGTTCCTGTTTGTAATACGTGTCATGACATTCAGCACTCTCATTTTATTGGCATTCATGCTACTTCTTGCACTGTTTACCAGACGCCTTGGTGTTAATTGTTAGTGGAGTGCTGTGCCCGAGGGGCTGACTTATGTGCTGACTTGCACTATCTGATTACGCATTCATTTGCTTAACTGTTGGAAAGGATATTTTCAAAAGAAGTTTTAACTAAGTCCAAATATTTTCTAAAGGATTTTCACGGTTTTACTGTTTTCTCAAAGATTTGCACTGTCTTATATAGCATGATGGAGTGCTTTTACGTGATTTCTTACCGCTCAATTATTATTTACTTTTATTGCTCACTGAGTTGGAGTACTCACTTTACTCCCTGCACCTCGCGTGCAGTTGCAGGTATTGTTCACCCGGTAGCGGGTTATTAGCTGATTGAAGGTATTACTATTGTAGCTGAGTAAGGTGACCGCCAGCGTTCGCGGCACCGGACGTTGTCTTTAGCATTCCAAAATTTATTTTTGTATAATATTGGCCCTGTAGTTGTGTTCAGGTTTCTTTAGATGCTCGTGACTTGTGACACCCCGGTCGGGTTGTGTTGGGTTGTAAATACTGGTTATTATTGTCGTTAAGTTGTATTTATCTATTCATTTATGTTTAAAAATTGTTAAAGAGACGATTTGGGTTAGTTGGTTGGCCTTGTCTTAACGAGAGGCGCCATCACGATCGGGTTTGGAAATTGGGTCGTGACAAGTTGGTATCAGAGCCTAGGTTACTAGGTCTCACGAGTCATGAGCAGGTTTAGTAGAGTCTCGCGGATCGGTACAGAGACGTCTGTATTTATCCTCGAGAGGCTGTGGAACCTTTAGGGAAAACTTCACATTCTTGGAATTCTTATCGTGCGTACTTGATTCAGCTTGAGATATAACTCTTGAAATTCCTTCCACACGTCTGTATGCGCACATGAGCGCTCAGTATTACATGTGCCTTCATGGTTTGTGATTCCCCGATCGAGGGGCGAGATGTAATCTTCGTGAGTATGTTGGGCCAGTCTGGAGGACTTGAGGCCGGATCTTGCCTATGGCTTGAGCACTGAGGTGCTGATTGTGTGAGCAAGTGTTTTGAACTTATATGTTCGGTATTGTCCTTATTAGCTGGAATGGCGGTTGGGTATCCATGTGATGAGTATATTAGTACTGCGAGACGTATCTATATGACTTGGTAGTGACGAAGGAGTCTGGTGGATAATAGATGATCTGATAAGTGATTCATTTCCTGTTGTGATTTGATATGTAGCCAGAGTTATGGGCGCGTGAAGAATCTTTTCATGTCTCCTGTTTGGAGTGAAGTATATTTCATGTTACGGTATGAGTTTAGACTCAGGAAGACTAAGTGATTGTGTAATGTGTATGACGGTGGAAGGTATACAAAAATGTTAATTGGAGGCAACGCAGGTGGGTTATCTCCTGCGGAATAATCTACGTAGGTGTGTTCCTTATAATGTTGAGTAGAGAGTTTCTTTTCTACTAACAGGGTGTATGTGTTGAGATTTGAATTTGACTCTAATTGAGAAAGTTGAGTTGATTGTCACGAGAATGAAGGTGATCTTAGTAGTGGAATTGAGGTATTTTATGGTCTGTGTTACCTAAGTTTGTGAAGAATTTTTGTTGAACTAGCTGTAGTAATATGGCAATATTCTTGAGTTTGATGACCTACGTGGCCTGGTTTAATTAGAGGAATTTAGTTCTGATAGCTTGATTAGGAGAAAATGGATTTCCAAGTGTTCTTGATGGTTTCTACCATGGTTTAAACCAGATACTTTCTACCGGCATGGGGAATGTGTTGTGTATTGTGCGTTCCTGTATATTTCTTCATTATTGATGGGGTACGAAGGTTTTGGAGCGAGGTTCTGTTTAATGCGGGGTTTCCTACTGGTACTGGGTTAGTTTGAGTGGTTATGGTGATCGAGAATGGTGTTGCGAGTATACGAGTTGTGCAGTATGTTATGCGATTATATCTAGGGTTATTGTTATGGCTTGACACAGTTTGTTCGGACTTATACAGTGTGTGTATGTGAGATTCGGGTCTTGAAAAGAATTCTGGATGTTAGAAATTGGGCTCCAAGGATTTTGGGGTAAGGTTAAAGTAATGTTTATTATTCACTACAATGGGTTTAATGTGTTTCGAAATAATTGATTCCAATTTTTTTTATGAATTATATGCCCTACCGGTATGAGGGTTCGTTATGTGCTATGAAAAAAGGAAAAAAAAATGTTTATGAAATTTATTGAGAAGAAGAAAGAAAGGAAATTGAAAACTGCAGTTGGCACAATGTGAAATATTTAAACCGGGCTGCAAGCCGCAGTGGAGGTTACGTAAGGACGAGGTCCTTGTGGTAAATATTTATGAGTTTAAACTTTCCCTTTGTAAAGTTTAATTCGTACGATAATATTAAAAGGGAGTCATGCCAGTTAGGTTGATTTGATAATTCTTGTATATTTTATGTTCATATTCAGCCATTTTCGTGCTGTAAACATTGAGTTTTAGCTTATGAGATGAGTTCCCAGGTGACGTTAAATGTGACTCATTAATCCGAGTAAGTAATAATGAGGTCTTCATGCCTCACATTCTGTTGTCAGTATTGTGAAAATTTGAAATGAGGTGGTGGTTAATATGAGATTTATTGATAATGATGGAATTATTTGTGAACAACTATTAAGACCAGAAATGTGGTTATGATCATACAAATGATGCGTTTCATGTCAAGATATCATTGTGATAATGTCGGGCTTGTAATGCGAAGATTTGTGTTATTGATATACTTGTGGTACTTGTTGGGTTGTGGACATGTTGTTAGGAGTTGTTTTGGTGTTACTCTGACAGGTGGATAGGCCCAATTACAAGGGAGACTCTGCCGAAATATTTGAAAAATCTGGGAGTTAGTCAAATTTTGGGGACTTAAGAAAGTTGAAATGTTGGAAGAATATCTAAGATCTATATGAAGTCGTTCGGTTCATTTGGTTGTGGATTGTGGGGTGTTGTCCCGGCTATGGTGGTAGTTCTTGCGTGTTATGAGAAGAAATGACTTATTACGGGTCCAGGAAAGGCTATCAGCCTAGTTCAGTGCGAGCAAAATCGACCTGAAGTGGGTGAATGGATTTAAATAGGATTATGGGCTTCATGTGAGTCAGATGTGTTCATTTCAGTATAGCGCTCCTCAAGGAGGGGTGTTGGAATATCATATGTTGTTCCGTGTTCGTCAATTCATGTAATATTATGATTGTGCCATGTGTGTTGTGAAACGGCTTGATAAATTCCTATTCTCTGGGGAAGAGTCCGTATTAGTTGTGTGAGTTGAGCAGTCCATTCCTGAGTCATTTCCTTATGTATATTGTTCGCGTTATGGCCTATTGGCGCATTTTTGCATCATGTGAGACCGTTGGTCATTGTCTGTGGTGATTGGTTGTCTGAGCAGCTCGTACTAGGTAAGGCGAGACTATTGGTATCGGAGACCATTGCAGTGGGATTATGTGAGGTATATTACAGGACAGTTACCAGTATTTGGGTAGTAATGAGGTGATGATTTTAGTCAAAAAGGAGAGAATTAATGTTGGGTTAACTCTGCAATTGGTTAGAAATTTCTGCACATCTCCTCCGTTGTGGTTGTATCGTCAGCATTATAACAGAATGTATAGGTATATCATCATATGCATTGGGAGTATCAGAGTCGTGGAATTTTGGCTATTAAGGTTCATGGAGTGTCATTGTGGTTAGATGGTGAATTATGCGATGCATGGTGCTAATTCAACAAAGGTACGCAGTCGTGTTTGGTACCTCGTGTGGTAGTTGATACAGTGTTTATATACAGGGAACAGGTCTGGCAGAGAATTTCAGGTGTTGGAATTAGGTTCTGAGCTTATTGTATGGATAAAAGAGGATATCTGCAGATTTGATCAAACTAATGTGTCCATATGAGTTGTGGTGTGAGGTGTTAAACAGTGATTTCAGATAACTTAAGAGCAGTTCTTGGAACGTTCGAGGACGAACGTCTATTTAAGTGGGGGAGAATGCAACGACCCGATCGGTCGTTTTGAGCTCTAGCGCGTCGTTCAGCAGTTGGAAGTCATGAACAGCTTCATTTCAGGTATATTGACTTGTGCATATGGTCAGAGTTGAATTTCGGGAAATTCGGAGTCAAAATTGGAAAGAAAATTTTCATTTCGGCAGCCTTAAGTTGAAGAAAATGGCTAAGATTGAAATTTTGAGTAAACGACCTCGGAATCGGGATCTGAAAGTTCCAGCAGGTTCGTATGATGATTTCGGACTTGGGCGTATGTCCGGATTTGGTTATGATAACCCGTGAGCATTTCGGCGTATATTGTTGAAGTTAGTATTTTAGAAGAATTTCATAAATTTGGGTTGGAAGGCATTTCAGTGTTATAGATGTCCGTTTGGGATTCCGAGTCTGGGTATAGCTCCGTATGGTGATTCTGGAGTTGGAAGCGCGATCGGAAGTGAATTCGGATGTCCGGAGGTCATTTTGAAGTCATTTGGCTAAATATAGAAATTTGAAGGTTTTTTTTGAGAAAATTCGACCGGAAGTGGAAATTTTGATATCGGGGTCGGAATGCGATTCCGAAAGTTGGGGCAAGTCCGTAATGTCGAATGTGACTTGTGTGCAAAATTTGAAGTCATTCCGGAATGATTTTGGTAAGGTTTGAGACACTTAGTCTCTTTTAAGGAAGCTTAAGTTGGAAAAGTCAACCAGATATTGACTTATGTGTTAGAGGGCTCGAAATGTGAATTTTATGGTTCGGATAGCTTCGTTAGGTGATTTGGGACTTAGGAGTGTGTCCGGAATATTTTTGTGATGACCGGTGTAGAATTAAGCTTGAATTGGCAAAGTTAGTATTTTGACGAATTCCGGTTGATAGGTGAGATTTTGATCCGAGGGTCGGAACGGAATTCCGAGTGCTGTAGCTTCGTTATGTCATTTTGGACTTGTCTGCAAAATTTGAGCTCATTCGGACGTGGTTTGGTTGGGTTTTTGATCAAAAATGGAATTTGGAAGTTCTTGAGATTCATAGGCTTGAATCCGATGATGATTTGATGTTTTGATGTTATTTTGGGTGTTCTGAAGGTTGGGACAAGTTTGAATGATATTGTGGGACATGTTGATATAATTGGTTAAGGTCCCGAGGGCCTCGGGTGGATTTCGGAAGGTTAACGGAATGGAATTCGGACCCAAAAGAAAAGAAAAAGTTGCTGCAATTTCTGCTGCTAAGCTGTCTTTGGACAGCAAATGTGCAGTCGTGGAGCATACTTCGGAGGCCTATATCTTTTGATCTACAAGGAATTTTGAGATGATTCAAAAATGAAAGTTGTATCTTTTCGTATCTAGTTTCTAAAAAGCTAAAGAAATCGTAATTTGGACATCTGTAGAGGAAGTTATGATCGATTGAAGATGACTGGTGGAGCAGTTTCTCCAGAATTTTCTGATTTCATGGAGCCGACTTTAGAAGCTCATATCTCGGGATATATAAAGATTTATATGGTGTACAACCTATCAAATTAAAGATATTTGAGTCTAGTTTCTAAATCTTCAAACCGTTTGTCATTTGGATATTTATACAAGACGTTATGGGTGTTTAAACAGAAGGGGTCCGACAAGGGAAAATTTTAATAGGATATACAACTTGTATAGGACCAGTGCAAGGTACAACTCGACGAAGCACGGGCAGATTCTTTAAACACGGATTTGGCTTATTTCATTCATTTCTTTCATTTGGCTTGGATGATTTTGGAGAGAACTTCAAGGGGGATTTCATCAAGCATCAAAGGTGAGTTGTTTCTAATTATTTCCAAGTTAAATACATGATTATTATGTGAAATTAACCTAGAAATTCATGGAATTAAGCCTAAAATTGATGAACTAGGGCTTGGGATTTTGAGATTTAAATATGGAATTTGGAGGGTCAAATGGACTCCGATTTTGGTAAATTTGATATGTACGGACTCGTGGCGAGACGAGGAATCCGGTAATTTAAATTTTGTAATTTTTCGAGAAGTGGGCCCGGGGCTCGGGTTTTGCTAGTTTCGAGATTTCTGCTATTTCTCGATTGTTTTCGATTGGGTATTGTTCCCTTAGCATATTGTGATGTATTCGCTCTGATTTTGGTTAGATTCGATGCGCGTGGAGGCCGGTTTGAGGGGCAAAGGCGTCGCGAGCTAGGGATTTCGCCGGTTCGAGGTGAGTAATACTTGTAAATGATATCCCGAGGGTTTGAAACCCCGGGTTTGCACGTCATAGTGCTGTATTGAGGTGACTTGCACGCAGCATAGCGAGCGTGGGGTAGAGCACCGTTGGGGATTGTGACTTGGTCCGTCCCGATTGATGAAATTACTACGTATTTGACTGAAACTACTTGTTATCATCATGATTTGGGCTGATTACCATATTTTGGGCTTCGTGCAGATTATTTGAATCCTTCAGGGATTGATATCACTGATTTTGCATTACTTTGCATGTTATTTGACCTCGGTCCAGGGTTTTAATACTGTTTTGCAAATTCAGCCATTTTTCATGATTTGAAAACTTAAATGATATTTTACTGATGTTTTGAGCTGAGAACTGCTATTTCATTATTGCCCAAGGGGCTTATGTGCATTTCTGGACTGAGCATGGATCGGGTTGCGCGCCGCAGCAGTGTTATAGTGATTTCTGGATATATGGATGGCTCGGGCTGCACGCCGCAGCGGTGTTATATTGATATTGCACTTGGGCTGTAGGAGTCCCTGCGGAGTCTGAACCCCCACAGTGAGCGCGGGTACCCAAATGGATCGGGCTGCACGCCGCAGCGGTCATGTGCATTGCATTGCATTCATGCATTGGTTCCTGTTTGTAATACGTGTCATGACATTCAGTACTCTCATTTCATTGGCATTCATGCTACTTCTTGCACTGTTTACCAGACGCCCTGGTGTTAATTGTTAGTGGAGTGCTGTGCCCGAGGGGTTGACTTATGTGCTGACTTGCACTATCTGATTACGCATTCATTTGCTTAACTGTTGGAAAGGATATTTTCTAAAGAATTTTTAACTGAGTCCAGATATTTTCTAAAGGATTTTCACGGTTTTACTGTTTTCTCAAAGATTTGCACTGTCTTATATAGCATGATGGAGTGCTTTTACGTGATTTCTTACCGCTCAGTTATTATTTACTTTTATTGCTCACTGAGTTGGAGTATTCACTTTACTCCCTGCACCTCGCGTGCAGTTGCAGGTATTGTTCACCCGGTAGCGGGTTATTAGCTGATTGAAGGTATTACTATTGTAGCTGAGTAAGGTGACCGCCAGCGTTCGCGGCACCGGACGTTGTCTTTAGCATTCCAGAATTTATTTTTGTATAATATTGGCCCTATAGTTGTGTTCAGGTTTCTTTAGATGCTCGTGACTTGTGACACCCCGGTCGGCTTGTGTTGGGTTGTAAATACTGGTTATTATTGTCGTTAAGCTGTATTTATCTATTCATTTATGTTTAAAAATTATTAAAGAGACGATTTGGGTTAGTTGGCTGGCCTTGTCTTCAAGAGAGGCGCCATCACGACCGGGTTTGGAAATTGGGTCGTGACAAAGCCGAACCGCTTCTGCGGTTGCAAGTCCGCAGATGCGATAGCTGGAATAATTTTTAAAATCGCAGATGCGGTGACTTTTCCGCAAATGCGGTACCGCTTCTGCGGCTATATATCCGCAGATGCGGAAACTGTGCAGTTTGTGCAATTCCAGTAGCTTTGCATCAGGGCCTTCCCGGGCCCGTTCAACCTGATTTTTTGGCTCAATTGCAGTATTTTGAATTGCTTAACATGATTCCATTCCCCTACTGACCTTGTTTTGATTTAATGTAGGTGTTTCGAGTTAAAATGGACCCTAACACAAGCGGACAACAACCCGAAATTGAAGAAGAAATTGAGGAACCATATGATGAATCACGCTTCATGTCAGCTGCATGTGAGCGTCGATATTTGCACGAACTTGTCAATAGGAGGATAATTCTTGAAAAGGGCATCCATGAAGACAAATTGGCCGAAAAGCTCCCGGATTTCTATGCCCGGCTCCATTCAACTAGATGGTCATGCTTCATCCCCACTCCTTGCAAAGCTAATGAGGAGTGGGTTCGTGAATTTTATGCTAACCTTGGGCGCACAGATTTTGCCAGCCCACAGGTCATTATAAGAGGAAAATTGGTGAGGTTTGGGATCGAACAAATTAATGACACACTTGGTATTCCCAACTATCCAATGGAGCCGGTGCAAGAGAAGGATCATTGTGAAAATGGGGAATGGGTTGTCTCCAAACTCTTCCCTCCTAGTCTGAGAGCCAAATGGGGTAACCGGAGAAAAGGGTCGAGATCGACTGACTTCACTGCTGAAGCAAAGATGTGGCACGGTCGCATGCAATATAATTTACCCAACTATGAGTCGGGGTCGAATTCACAGAGAACAATGTGTAGGCGATTAGGAATGTAAGAAAATTATCGTTTATCGCGCAATGCCAAACAATAAGAATTTGGTTTTGAAAATGTTTTATATCTAAATACGGAAATGTAAACTAACCTAGAAAGCAAGTAAAATGATCAATGGCTACAAGTATGGTTGCATCGAGAATTACAGTCAAGTAACGATCCAATGTATTTCATGATTTTACAAATATGAGCGAGTTTATGTGAATTAGGCACGGATAATAATTCTTAATTAGCTTCTTCCGAAGACTAACAAGACTTCCTAATTGAATTATCCCTAAAACAATTAGAAGATTAAGCACACCCGAAATGGCTACAAGTAGTTCAATCCTATCCCTAGGTAGAATCTATAAAATGAGGGTTAACGCCTTAAGTTCTTGTTAATTAATCTTTCCCAACCCCAAATTATCTTTTCCAAAATTAATTCGGAGTTAATGGGCGAGTCCTAGGGTTAGCTAATCCCTTTGGAAACATTAAAGTACAAGAATAATTAAAATAACAATAACTCACTTCATAAAAGAACAAAAATCATTTAATACATAAGCACAACAAGGTATTTAATCCACACTTTAAATATGAGTATTTCCATAAACAAGATTCAAGTATTGAAAATAAATACTGCACACTTAAATATTCAATACAAAGCAAGGAAATGAAGAAATAAACATAAATGGGTAAGAAATCTTAACCACAAGCTTCAATCTTCAAAATCCAAGTGTGTGTGCAAAACCCGAGCTTCAATACTTGTTCTCTCTAGCTCTAAGAACTGAAAATAAGCCAAAGATATGCCAAAGATGTGTAAAAAGTCTGCTTGGACGAGTATAAAAATGGTTTGGGGTTAAGAAAATGTGAAAAGACCAATTTGCCAAATCTGATGCCCGACTTTCGCATCTGTGGAACAATTCACGCAGATGCGGATTCCTTAACGCAGAAGCGAAATTCCTTGCCCAACACTGCTTCGCAGCTGCGGTGCAAAAGCCGCAGATGCGACACCGCATAAGCGATACTCTAACCGCATATGCGGTTTTCCCATGCTCGGCCATTTTCGCAGAAGCGTGTGTTCCTCCGCAGAAGCGGGATCGCTTCTGCATCTTTTTCTCCACAGAAGAGGAATCTTCCAAATCAAGCCTCCACCGCAGAAGCGTTTATTTGCACGCAGAAGCGGGGTCGCTTCTGCGACCATTATTCCGCAGAAGCGGAATCACTAGAAGATTTTGCATGTTTTCACTCTCTTTTGCTAAATTCCACTTCAATTCAATTCAAATCACTTCGTAGCATCATTTACCTGAAAATCTAACAATACACACCATAAACAACCTCATATTATAGTTAAAGGACATAAAAGCTAGTAAAGAGACTAGAATGAGTGGTAAAATCACCACTCATCACACCTTTTGGGCGAGTATTCAACGATTGAGAGATTTGGCCTAATTGCACCTCCAAATTCCGAATAGAGGCATTGTGGGAGGCCAATTGAGCATCGGAATCTTAGTTCTTCTTCATCATTTGTTCGAACATCATTTCTATTTTTCCCATATCATTACCCGAAGAACTATATCCTTGAGAAGGGAACGGGGGTGGATTGTTCGGTTATTGGTACATTGGGGGCCTTTGAAAGCTTTGCCCCCGATTACCTTGGTTTCCATTGTTGGTCCAGTTGCCTTGACCATTGTTATTCCAATTGTTGTTATTACCATTCCAATGCCCTTGGTTGCCTTGATTGTTGTTCCCCCAATTACCGCCTTGGTTGTTGTTGTTCCAATTACCACCACCTTGTTGTTGATTGCCCCAATTACCTTGGGGTCGCCATTGTTGGTTTGAAGAGTTGCCTCTATTGCCTTGATAGTTGTTAACATATTGTACCTCTTCATTTTACTCATCATAGCCATCATTTTGAAACCCATCACACTCATCATCAAATTGCTCGGAATTCCCTTAGTTTTGTTGCCTTCTTTGCCTTCTCTTGTTGGTAAGCAAATTAACACTTTCCATAGCATTCACTTGGCGTGGGTTTTGGAATTGTTGCAACTGTGCCTTAGCCAATTGGTTCATAGTAGTTGTCAACTCCGCTATAGCTTGCCCATGGTCATGTAATTCCTTATGCAAATGAATAACCGTAGGGTCACCTTGAGGAACATTGGCTCTACTTTGCCATGCGGAGGATGTATCCGCCATCTCATCAAGAATCTCACAAGCTTCGTCATAAGTCAACTTCATGAAATTACCCCCAGCCAATTGATTGACTATGCATTGATTTGTTGTATTGATGCCCCGATAGAAGGTTTGTTGGATCATCGCCTCCGTCATATCGTTGTTTAGGAATTCTTTCACCATTGTTCTAAATCGCTCCCAAATCTCATGAAAAGGTTCCGTGGGTTCTTGCTTGAAAGCCAATATCTCATCTCGAAGTGCCGCCATGTGCCCGGGTGAGAAAAATTTAGCAATAAATTTATTCGCCAACTCATCCCAAGTTGTGATGGAATGGTTGGGGAGTATCTCTAGCCAATCCAATGCCTTTCCCTGAAGTGAGAACGGGAAAAGTCTCAACCTAAGAGCATCTTCGGACACATTCGTCTGCTTGCTACCCCAACATGTATCCACGAATCCTTTTAGATGTTTGTAGGCATTTTGATCCGCAGCGCCCGTGAAATACCCACGCTGCTCAAGTAAGGTCAACATCACATTAGTTATCGAAAAATTGCCCGCCCGGATTCTGGGTGGGGCAATAGCACTTGCATATCCTTGGTTCGGTAGCACCCGCGGAACCGCTCTTGGAGGTTGCGGAGGAGGGTCTGGAACGTTATCATTAGCATTGGCCTAGCGGCCTCGTCTTGGTCCGGGAGGTACAAAATGCACCTCATCCTCTCCAATTTCATCTACCTCCTCCCCCGCAAGCACATTTCCAAGAGGGTCATTAGCATTTAAAGCCATTAGGTACCTGTAGTAATCACACACATAAATTAGTAATAAAGAAGGAAAGAAGAACAACACACAAAACTAACTAAATAGATAGGCAAAACCGTTAGCTCCTCGGCAACGGTGCCAAAAAGTGATCACTTCCAACTCCACACCACTAAAAAGTAGCGAGAGAGGGTCACAATAGCTTTTACCCAATTTGTGGATCGGTATCGAATCCATAGAGAGCTAGGATTGGAGTTGAGTATCTATCTAGTTTAGGATCGTGTGTGTGTTCTTAATTGATCTTCTCATAATTTTTGGGGTTTTCTTTATATTCTACTATTGGAAATGCAACTAGATTAAGCTAAGAGATAATTGCTAAGAGTTGTATCTAATGGATTAAGGGGCACTTAGGGTAGNGCCAGTGTGGGCTGCACAAAATGGACCGCGGCCGCACTAGGATCTTGGACTTCAAGTCTGGTCTCTCTGAACTTGGGCTCCGCGGACCGCGTAGAATAGACTGCGGCCGCGGAGGTCTCTAACGCGGTCCGCGCAAGTATGATCGCGGACCGCATAGCTTGAACCATGGCAAATTTTAACTCTCTGAATCTCTCTTCCGCAGACCGCACAAAGTGGTAGTGCGGCGCGGAGCCTTCACCGCGGACCGCGCAATGTTTAATGCGGCCGCGTTGCCCGAAGCCTGGTTTTGCCATATCTCTGAATCTACCTAGTGCGGACCGCACAAAGTCGAATGCGGCCGCACTAGGCCTGTTTGTCCTGAGTTTGCCTTGTTTTTGGTACTTGTGCAGATTTCACTCCTTTTGAGCCGATCTTTGACATTTCGTCACTTTGTCGATCAAACCTGCAATCAAGCACAACCTATGAGCCTTCTGGGACTATTTTGTAACAATTTATAATCAAAGCGTAAGCAAGAAGGAGCATAAAACACGTCAACATCCCTAGTTATCAACTCCCCCAAACTTAAGCTTTTGCTTGTCCTCAAGCAAACAAAATAAGAACCACCCCTTTAGGTAAAATCCAAGAATTTCCAGCTATCCTAAAGTAACCTTAATAAGCATCAATTGGGACTAACAATTGCCCTCAATAGGAATGCATCATTAACAACATTTAACCTTTGAAAAACCATGGATCAAGTGCGACACAAGAGCATCAAGAGTTGACTCAACACATCAAAGAACTCTTTCAATTACTTTGGTCATTGTGGAACCCAAACTCACACATCCTCAACTCTCCCTAAGCACACCTCACCTTTAGAGTAGTGGCACACAAAACGAGGTTAATGGGAATTCACTCATCTCTCTCAAGGAAAGGTCACAAGTCCGACTCTAGGTACCATATGCTTGCCCCTTATGTAAGTATCCACTAATGTAAGCTTCATTCAACTCAAGATCATATAGGGCTTTTATGGAGTCATTGTAAAGGCTTTTGGTTCAGGGTAGGAAATGTTTTGGTCTAAGTGGGTTCCATCTTCCCTTAAGCACTTCTTTTGATTCATTTGGCACAATTCACTTGACTCTTTGAGTCATTTCACCTCTTTCCAAGGGGTTAGAGAGACCCATTGTCACTCTTTCTTATGCATTTCAATTCTTTTCTCCTTTTTCAACTTTCCACACCTTTCTTTCTTTCACTTTTCTTGAATCCCTTTTTATTCTTTCTCACATTGAGCATTCTTTTTGTCTTTTTGCTTTTCTTTCTTTTTCATTGCCTTTTCTTTTTCTTCATTTTTGTGCCTTATACCACTTTATTGTCATCCTCGTCTCTCCCCCAAACTTATACTTTTGCCATGTGCTCAAGGAAAGATCGGGTGCCAAGAGAGGATATCTTTTAGAACGGGTATAGGCTTGTAACATGGTTCTTGAAAGAAAAAGGTCTAAGGCTCTAAAGGGTTAACTAGGGATCATATCATTGGTAGGCTATGGAATTTGTTCAACTATCATTTGGATCAAGGAGAGCCTATAATCACTTCTCAAGTCAAATTTCACTTAAGATTTCGCCTCAACAAACATTCAGGGCAAGTTCTAGACCAATGGCTCGGGACTTGGACTCGCAATTCGATTTCTTACCACACAAGCTAAGGGATTGCTGAAGACATCGAGTCGGGGGCCCACAACGACCTTAGATACGATTTGAGCACACAATGGTCCGAAAAACCATTTGATGATTGTCGGTCAACACAAGAGTCTCAAGGCCGCGACTTTCACCATCCTAAACACAACAACTTGTCTTTGACCATGGGATCAAAGGCAAATGTGCTAGGCCCAAGTGAATCTTTGCTTGAGGTACCCTTAACTACAAACTACCAAAAACAAAAGAAACAAAAACGGACTCAAACCCTTAAGAAGGTTGTCGCGCCATCTATCATTTGGAAGAGCCACCCGGTTCACACAATACTCCACCTTTGGAAAGAACCGTGGCATTAAGAAAACCAAAGGCTTATTAAAACGTCCAAAACTAAACAAAGGCTACGAGCCTATATAAGAAGCTAAAAATGAAAAAATTTTGCGAAAATAGAAATTAGAATGAATATGTACAATAGAGGAGTGAATATACAACGGGGAATGAATATATACAATGATGTAACTTTATATACAGACCAAAGGAAAGATAAAAAGTACGGTAAAAGTAACTAAATGTAAGATTATATACAGACCAAATGAAAAATCAAGAAAGCATAAAAGTGATCCATATATACAGTCATCCAAACAAAATATGCAGGGTGCACCCCCTCAAATAAAAGCTGGCATTGTCCCCAATGCCAACTAACAAAATAAGCACCAAAACGTATAAGTAAAGGATATGAAGACTCCCTAAGCCTCGTCCGTCTGCATAGGATCATGAGTGGTCCCTGGGTCCTCTGTGTGCTCGGGAACCTCAGACTGGGAAATTGGTTAAGGTAAACAATCCTAGTAGAACTTTGTTTCCTTAAATAACTCCTACTTCACACGCCTTTCCTTCTATGCAAGTGATTTCATACATTGAATCCTTGTTAAGCATGAATTCTTCCAACTGGTATAATGCTTGTAGCCCACAAAATAAATCTTCCCAAAAATTCTACTTAATTATATTTCAATAGAATAAATTATATTTCAATAGAAACAAAATGGACTAATTAGAAATGCTTCATGCCATTTTCAAACAGATATCGCGTGGACTTTTTGCAACTGCCTTTAACGTNAATAAAACTCCTCTCGGGTATCAAATGCCTCACCGGCCACAACTCCCTAAACTTATGGTATGCCACTTGGCTCACAAATCTGTCCTCCAAAATATCAGGCTTCCTGGTACGGGCAACCCCCCAACCTGAGGCTCAGCACCCTCCGGTACCTCCTCATCTCCCTCATCATCTCCCTTACCTCCGCTTGCACTCTCCCCGGATAATGAAGTTGTGGGGGAGGTGGAGTCGTCCCCACTACCAGCTGCTGAGCCCTCAAACGACTCAGAAACAACATTGATTGGCCTTCGGATAGTGGGTGATGGTGGAGGAGTGTCATCAATCAATCTGAAACTCGTGGCGATATAAGTTGGCACCGAGTCTGGGGAGATGTCTTGGGATGGCACATACTCACTCCCCAATTGATCACAAGCTCTGTCAGCTACCTTATTTGTTTTCTCATCTTCTTTATATATTGACGAGCCTGGGGAGTGAGTTTAACCAATCTCTGCTTCCCTCCCCGGGAGGAATCACCTCTCCCGGGTTATTTTGAGCCTTTACCTTGTAGTTTAACCATTATCTGCAAACACAACATCTAACTTTGTTAGTATCAATAGAAGCAGTGAAACATATGTGCAAAATGAATTACAGAACAGAAGCAGACACTTGCAGACACAGTTGTAGAACATGGCATATGCGGACCGTATAAAAATGGAAGTGGCCGCACTGAGGCCACCGCGGACCGTATAAAAATGACCGCGGTCCGCACAGGTCTAAGGTCCTCAAAAATAGCTCTCTGAACCTCACCAATGCGGCCTGCACAAAATAGTACCGCGGCCGCGGTGGGTTAGTGCGCTCCACATAAAATGCAGTGCGGCCGCACTGAGCTTAAGGTCAACTTTCAGAGAATCAGCACCGCGGACAGCACAAACACGACCGCGGTCCGCGGAGGGTGCCCAAATATGGCACTGAGTTAGGGTTCTTGGGTTTTGCATTTTAGTTTAAATTTTTACCTAGATATGGTCCCTACTCAATTACCCTGTTCAATATGCTCACCAAGTCCACAAAAAAGTTGCCATTTAAACTAACCTAATCTAACAATTAGAGAAATAAGGGGAGAAGAAGAACTACCAGTTAAGGAAAATGAAAATAAAATGAAATTACACAAGTAAACAAAGATGAATTGAGTGAAATGTTACCAGATAATGAGATGAAGTGCAACTAAGCAATGTCAAGCAAGAGTTACAGTGAAAATGCCCAAGATGAACAGTAAAAGGGGCTTTGAGAGTTTAGGGTTCGAAAAAGGTAAAAGGAGGCCCTTGGGGTCTATTTATAGAGAAACCCCTGGGGCCCATTCTCACCTACCAGCTCGCCCGCACAAAATGGTCCGCGGTCCGCGCTGGGTTTGTTTAGAAGAAGTTTGAGAAGGCAACCTCTGCGGTCCGTATAAAACAGACCGCAGCCGCAAAGGTCCACCGCGGTCCGCACAAAATGCCATGCGGCCGCGGTGGCAAACTTCAGAGAGTCCTCCGCTTAGCCTTCACCAGTGCGGACCGCACAAAATGTAGTGCGGCCGCACTGGAAACTTCAGAGACTGTGCAATTTCTTCAATTATGTCTTGCACTGCATCAACGCAATCCCTGCAACATCTCACAACCAGTTAGCCCAAAAATCAATCCTATACTACCAAGAAAATCAAAGAAAACAAAGAGAAAAACACATGGGTTGCCTCTCAAGAAGCGCCTGATTTAACATCGCGGCACAACGCAGGTTACCCTTCAATCATTTGGAATGAATAGCAGCCACCACATGGCTATCATTAACCATCACAAGATTCTAACAAGCATTTGATTGAGGAATGGGCAGTGGAAAATGAACCTTTTGGCTCACTTTATACAGTTTTCGGTAATCCATGCAAACCCTCCTCCTGGTAATAGTCCGAGTGGGACTAAGTTCAATGTTGACATTTGTCACCACAATCCTTCCACTCTTCTTCGGCACACATTGCACCGGAGAAGTCCATGAGCTATCGCAAATTGGATACACCATGCCTGTATCTGGCCACTTGATCACTTCTTTCTTCACCACTTCTTGCATTGTTTCTGCCTCCTTTGATGTTCTAGGGAGGGTATTGCATCATCCTCTAGAATAATCTTGTGCATGCAGAACGCGGGGCTAAGGAGTGAAGGTAGTGGCTCCAATTCCAACACTAGTTGCTCCTCAATTGATGGTTTGGTTGGTGGAGTTTGCCGATTTTCAAGATCCAAAGATGATTTTCTTGGCTCATAGGAATAAGAGCCCTTCCCATATAAGGCATTGTCACTCTCCACTCTGCTTATATCATCATTGTCATCAAGCTTTAATAGCACGGCCTCAAGGGGATCCTCCATGTTGATCATAGCACTGGTGTCATCCACAATCACAGCTGTGACAAGGTCTACAAATGAGCACACTTCGGTGCGATTGGGTTGCTTCATAGACTTGCAAACATTAAAGACAACCTTTTCATCACCCACTCTAAAAGTTAGTTCACCCGCTTCAACATCAACCAATGCCTTCCCCGTTGCAAGGAAAGGTCTCCCTAGAATAATGGGGACCTCATAGTCCACCTCACAATCCAAAATCACAAAGTCCGCTTGCAGGATAAATTTGTCCACCCGGACAAGCACATCATCAACTATACCCAAAGGTCGCTTCATTGATCTATCAGCCATCTGAAGTCGCATCGAAGTTGGTCTCGAAGGCCCAATACCCAAAGTCTTGAAAACTGAGAAGGGCATTAAATTGATGCTCGCCCCAAGATCACATAAAGCCTTGGCAAAGTCTGCACTACCAATAGTGCAGGGGATAGTGAAAGCAGCAGGATCCTCTAATTTCGTGGCCATTGAATGTACTATGGCACTAACTTGGTGGGTCATCTTGATAGTTTACAGTCCATTGATCTTTTCTTTGTAACCAAATCCTTCATGAATTTAGCATAACCAGGCATTTGCTCCAAAGCCTCCACCAAAGGCACGTTGATGGATAAGCTCTTCATCATGTCAATGAACTTTTTGAATTGATTATCACTTTTCTGCTTGGCTAGCCTCTGAGGATAGGGGGAGGTGGTCTAGGCAAGGGTGCCTTGGCTTTTGGCATAACCGTCTCCAGCATTTCAATTACGTGCTCCCTCGACGGGTTAACTGCCTCTTGAGTTTCAGTTTTCTACTTGGCTAGCCTTTGAGGATAGGGGGAGGTGGCCTAGGCAAAGGTGCATTGGCTTTTGGCACCACTAGTTCCGGCATGTCAATTATGTGCTCCCTAGACGGGTTCACGGCCTCTTGAGTTTCCACCTCGGCCTCGTCAATGTCAATCCTCACTTCATTGTTCACCTTGTCATTAACAACATCTTCAACTACCAATGGAACCACATTTTCTTGCAACTCAACATCATCATCAACAACTTGCTTATCTTTCGAGGTATGCACATCACCGCCTCTCCCACTTCATGTTGTAACCGCCATCACATGATTGTTTCCACCCTTAGGGTTCACTACCGTATCACTTGGTAGATCACCCTTTGGGCGAGTATTCAACGATTGAGAGATTTGTCCTAATTGCACCTCCAAATTCCGAATAGAGGTATTGTTGGAGCCCAATTGAGCATCGGAATCTTTGTTCTTCTTCATCATTTGTTTGAACATCATTTCTATTCTTCCCGTATCATTACCCGAAGAACTAGATCCTTGAGAAGGGAACGGGGGTGGGTTGTTCGGTTGCTGGTACATTGGGAGCCTTTGAAAGCCTTGCCCCCGATTGCCTTGGTTTCCATTGTTGTTCCAATTGCCTTGACCATTGTTGTTCCAATTGTTGTATTACCATTCCAATGCCCTTGGTTGCCTTGATTGTTTTTCCCCTAATTACTGCCTTGGTTGTCGTTGTTCCAATTACCACCACCTTGTTGTTGATTGCCCCAATTACCTTGGGGTCACCATCATTTTGAAACCCATCACACTCATCATCAAATTTCTCAGAATTCCCTTGGTTTTGTTGCCTTCTTTGCCTTCTCTTGATGGTAAGCAAATTAACACTTTCCATAGCATTCACTTGGCGAGGGTTTTGGACTTGTTGCAACTGTGCCTTAGCCAATTGGTTCATAATAGTTGTCAACTCCGCTATAGCTTGCCCATGATCGTGTAACTCCTTGTGCAAATGAATAACCGTAGGGTCACCATGGGGAACATTGGCCCTACTTTGCCATGCGGAGGATGTATCCGCCATCTCACCAAGAATCTCACAAGCTTGGTCATAAGTCAACTTCATATAATTACCCCCAGCCAATTGATTGACTATGCATTGAATTGTTGTATTGATGCCCCGATAGAAGGTTTGTTGGATCATCGCCTCTGTCATATCGTTGTTTGGACATTCTTTCACCATTGTTCTAAACCGCTCCCAAATCTCATGCAAAGGTTCTGTGGGTTCTTGCTTGAAAGCCAATATCTCATCTCGAAGTGCCACCATGTGCCCGGGTGAGAAAAATTTAGCAATAAATTTATCCGCCAACTCATCCCAAGTTGTGATGGAATGGTTGGGGAGTCTCTCTAGCCAATCCAATGCCTTTCCCCGAAGTGAGAACGGGAAAAGTCTCAACCTAAGAGTATCTTCGGACACATTCGTCTGCTTGCTACCCCAACATGTATCCACGAACCATTTTAGATGTTTGTAGGCATTTTGATCCGCAGCGCCCGTGAAATACCCACGCTGCTCAAGTAAGGTCAACATCACATTAGTTATCTAAAAATTGCCCGCCCAGATTCTGGGTCGGACAATAGCACTTGCATATCCTTGGTTCGGTAGCACCCGAGGAACCGCTCTTGGAGGTGGCGGAGGAGGGTCTGGAACGTTGTCATTAGCATTGGCCTGGCGGCCTCGTCTTGGTCCGGGAGGTACAAGAGGCACCTCATCCTCTCCAATTTCATCTACCTCCTCCCCCGCAAGCACATTTCCAAGAGGGTCATTAGCATTTAAAGCCATTGGGTACCTGTAGTAATCACACACACAAATTAGTAATAAAGAAGGAAAGAAGAACAACAGACAGAACTAACTAAATAGATAGCCAAAACCGTTAGATCCCCGACAACAGCGTCAAAAAGTGATCACTTCCAACTCCACACCACTAAAAAGTAGCGAGAGAGGGTCGCAATAGCTTTTACCCGATTTGTGGGTCGGGATCGAATCCACGGAGAGCTAGGATTGGAGTTGAGTATCTATCTAGTTTAGGATCGCGTGTGTGTTCTTAATTGATCTTCTTGATCACGCCCAACTATGCCTTATAAAAAGCACAATGCGGTCATTGCAAATATAATCCAGTTTACAAGTCCGGAGTCGAATCACACAGAGAATTAACCTATTAATTACCTTTGTTGGAATCACTAAATCCTTTATAATCAATTTCCCAAACTTTGTGAACAATATTGGATGGTATTTCTACTAACTAAGATCGAAAATAAATAACTAACAGCTGTAAACTAAATATTCTTGGGTTGAAAACAATAATGAGAAGGTTCTAAGGTAGTGATTTCCCCTATTGATGGAATCCCTTCCGATTACGTTGCATATAGATTCACCAAAATATCTCTATCAATCATGAGCACTCTTATTACCGTAAATCTCTCCCGAGCAATTGCGATAATTTACTAGACGCACTCTCCCGAGCTACGCTAGCTGGTTTTGATTATTACAGCTCACTTTAGATCACACCCAAGGCTTCGTTATCCCTAATCCCGCCTTTAAACACGCAATTATAGATCCCTCTTATACTTTGGGAGTGGTGTTGTTCAATAATTACCTAAATATGCACTCTCTCCCGAGTTATGCACACTAAATAGGCACAGCTAATTGAGGATCCTGTCAATTAACTACAATAAACACGTAATTGAACAAATAGAGATTAACTGGCAAACTATATTAACATAATCAAGAAGTTCATCCTTCAATAGGTTCCGTCAAAACCTTAGACTAAAGTATTTAGCTACTCATGACATCTTGAAGATAATCTACGATAATATTCATCATGGAAAATTGCAAGAAAAAGATGAAATAAATAAGTATGATGTTTTGGGTGATCTATCACACTTGTGTTTCTTGCCCAAGAACTCTCTAAAACCAATCTGACCTAATGTAGCCGAAATCCTACTTTTTATAAAGGTTTTACACCAATTTTTCCCGACTTGACAATCTTGCCCCTGGCTATTTCGCGTTCTGCCGCGGTCCCACCGCGGTTACGCCGGGACCGCGGCCAAAAAGGGTCTCTGAATCTTCATCTCTACTCTGTCGCGGTCCTACCGCGGTTACGGTCTGACCGCGACAGGCCAACTTGTGCCTTCCTTTAACTTTTCACTTGGTGCATTTCTTGGGCATTGTTTGATTGGCCTCCTTTTCTCCGTAATAGATCCCAAACTTGCTCCATCGACTTATTTCTTTGGATATAACCTGCAAAGCATGAAAAGCACTAATCAGAGCATTTGGTTATCACTTTTTACAACAAAGCTATACAAAAATGTGGTTCTTTAGGGTCTAATTATAGTCTAATTCACCTATTATCAAC
Organism: Nicotiana attenuata; assembly: GCF_001879085.1. NCBI lineage: Eukaryota > Viridiplantae > Streptophyta > Magnoliopsida > Solanales > Solanaceae > Nicotiana > Nicotiana attenuata. Next base: position 63,913 of record NW_017673421.1, read on the forward strand.
ACCCCATACTTAAATCTTTGCTCGTCCTCGAGCAAGTTAAACCACACTTTTAGGCCTAATCATTTGATGCATTACCCTTTTTATGTCACACCTGCTATTATGAAAGAACAACCTAAGCAGTGCAACAGCCACACCTCAGATGAAGACTCTAATGCCATGCCACACTCATGCTTACTCTATGTACTCTAACAGAAGTGAAGACTTGCTTTTTCTTCTTGAGTTCAATGCCCTCACATCACATTTTTGAGAGAAGTTCCACAGACATGAAATCAAACAACAAGGAACTGTAGAACAAACGAATTCACTCACTCTCAGCAAAGAACATTCATATGCCACACAGATACACCATAAGCTTGCCCTTAGTGTAATACTCTACTAATCGAGTTGCTCAATCTAAGATCAATAGGTCTTCATTTGGTTGTAATGTAGGCTACGGGACGGGTAGGATATATTTAGATATAAAAGTGACTATACCTCCCTAAGCACTTTAATACATACATTTTCTCAATTAAACCTCATCCTCATGTCAAGCCCAACTCCACCTTCACATCAATTTATATTACCCCATACTTCTTTAAGCACATTTACATCAAGAGCCACCACTTATCAAGAATTTTTTTTTTCACAACAATACAACTATATATATATATATATATATATATATATATATATATATATATATATATATATATATATATTTTAATTCAAGTGGCTCTTCCTTTTTCAAAACAGTGCACCTTTCTCCTTATTCAATTAGTTCCACTCGAAAGCCAAACCGACCACCCCACACTTTAACTTTTACAAGGTTAATAACAATTCAAGTGCTCATGAGAGGTGAAAAGGTTCAAATAGATGGTCAATTCAAACAAATGGGTAAGGCTTGTAATGTGGTTGCCAAAGAAAAAGGATTATAGACTCAAAGGGGTTAGCTATGGTAATGTGTAACAAGTGGATTATTATTATATAGGCTACACATAGGCTACACAAAGAAATGCCTAAATCATCTTTAAGACCAAACAACTACTATTTCGCTTTGCACACACACGGGGCAAGTTCTAGGTATCGCATGCAAGCACATAATACGTGTATAACCTCACACATACTTGGCATGTAACTCATTCTGAATTAGTTTGTCAACACATTCACAAGAGCATTCAAATAAGACAAGGTGTGCAAAATTAAGGCATAAGATTAAGAGTCTACACATGAACCTAGACGTCTCACCCTCAAGTTCGTTTTAAGTATTTGCAGGTATGAACACCACGGGATGCATTCTTGCCCAACCCTTTTTAGCCCACAAGAGTCCTAAGGTCCTAAAATCTATTAAAGAAAAATCTACCTAACCCGGTTCAAGAAACACCCTTGGAAAAGAACCGGGGTCAAAAGAAAAACCAAGGGGGAATTACTACACTACCTAAAAAGAAAATAAAAAATCTTTTTGGCTTTTTGATTAGACTACTTCCCTCAAGAGTACTGTCTAGGTGGTCCGTCATCCGGAAGAGTTTCCTAACTTTTCTAGTTTTTTTTTTATCCGACCTTAACCCTCAAGAAACCCGTCGACAGTTTCCGTCGTTGGGCCAAGTCGGTGACATCTAAGCTACATGTACAACAACACATATATACACAAATCATATATATAGATACCTAAGGCTCCCACCCCACACACAAAGAGTATGGCATGTCCTCATGTCATAAAACAGTTTAAAGCACAGAAGGGTAAGAGGACTTCCCTGGTCATTATTTGGATTCAGAGACGGTGTTGGGATCCACGTGACAGGCCCTCCCTAGAGCCCGGAACCAAGCCATCACCCAGCTCTCATACCTGGCCTGCCGTCTAGACATGGCATCCAAACGAACATGCAGGCTATCTACCGAGGTGCGAAGTTCTGCCACGTCTTCCTCCACAGAAGTCAACAAGGGTCGGTTGGTGTATGATCTAGAGAACTCCGCCCCAGTATGGGGTTACCGTGAGGAACCAGCTGCATCATAAGACCTCCGGGGTGGTGCCATGGGCGCTGGGGCATCATCATCATCGTCCAGGTCAATGTGTGTAGGTGCATCTCTGCCCACTTTGATCTTTGACGCTCTGAAGGCTGTTCTTGGGGGTAAAGTGCCATCCATCGGATTGACTGGGACATTAACCATCAAACATAACCTCGTCATAAGTGAGGGGAAGTAAAACCCCTTCGTCATCAAAGGCGGCCGGATCATCATTTCATCTCCAATGATCTTAGCGATATCGATGTCCTTCCTGGTCACAAAGCACCAAACCAATAAAGCCGCAAGTTGTTCACATCTTTTGTGTTGCTCGTGGGCAACAATCTGCTGCAAATCATAGTGAACCAACACTTAGCTTCCCAGGTGAGTGACTTGGAATTCAAGGTCATGTTCTCCTGAATCCAAATTGGCCTTCCCCTTGAGCATAAGGAGTCAGTCAGAGTGCCCCAGTCTACCCCTGGAGAATTGTGGTAATAATCATTGTCACCAGTGAATGGAGGCAACTGCAGGACCTGGAGAATTGTCTGGACTGAAGCATCTACTACCTTGCCCCGCACAATCACAGAGTGGCACATATATTCCGGGCAGTTCCCGTAGAACTCCCGAACTATCATTGGGTTTGCCGTGTCAGGTTCATCGAATAAGTACTCCATCCCCCTCCGGCGGATTTCTTCGTACATATCCGGCTTTTCAACTCGGAGGGCAACCCTGTCAATACCAATCTCCGGGACAAAGTTCTTAGTGGCTTTCGCATGAAACCTGTCCTGGGCCTCCTCGGATGTGAACCGGGTGGCATCATAAGTGGGCACATCGAAAGTACTTTATGAATTTCTTCGCTTCTTTCTGGCCATTGTACCTGCAATCAGTTCATCATAACAATCAGGGCCAGCCAAACATGTGCCAGTCGGATGGATACTTAGACTTCTCCACCCGCTGGCACCAAACAATTACCCAAGGTGTACAACATCCACTAGTATCCTCACACCACTCACAATAATATAATTTCGCCTTATAACACCCCCACCACAAGCTTCCATCAATACATACAATACATGCTTCTACCACCCACCCCACACACAAATGGTCAACTAGAGTTACACCCCACACATATACAAAACAACCCCAAACACCAACTACACACCAACTTGGAGTCTAAATCCCCATTGCCACCAAAAATTAAGAATTATCTACAAAAATCACAACATAATGTAAAATACATACAACAGAAAGAAAAGTAGAACAACTTACTTGAGTATTAGCGCGGAGTCTTGAAAAAGAAAAGAAAAGGAAAAAAAATTAGGGTGGGGCTGCTGGGTAGGGGGTGGGCATTTTTGGGGGGGGGTTTATATGGGTGGTTAGGGTTTGGACAAGATGGGGGTAAGAAGAAGAAAGAAGAAGGGGAATAGGGGTTTTGGGTTATGAGAAGAAGAAAAGAGTGTTTGATGGTGAGAAGAGGAAGAAAGAATAAAGAAAAATGGAGAAGAAGAGGAGAGGATTGGGGAAGATAGAGATAAGAGAGAGAGAGAAGAAAGAAGAAAAAGTGATTGTCAGTTGGGTAAGGGAGGGGGTTGTGGGTAGGTTAGGTGATTAAAGGGGGGGAAGAAAAAGAAAAAAAAAGAAAATACCTGGGCCCGCCATACCTGGGCCTGTTTTTGGTTCACCGCGGTCCTGTCGCGGTTACGCCGGGACCGCGGTGAAAAAATCTTCAGAGAGGGTACTCCACCGCGGTCGTACCGCCGCGGTGGGAAAACTTCAGAGAGGGCATTCTACCGCGGTCCTACCGCGATTACGCCGCGACCGCGGTGGGCCCGTTGCTGGTTGCCTATTGCTTGGTTTTTGTTCCTTGTTATGCCCCTTAGGCACTATTTTTACCTCTTTTAAGGCCTACCTTACCCATAGTATGTCCAGGCTCGTGATGCAACGATCTACGCACTAACCTGAATATATCCAACATGTTAGAAATTCTACTATCGTGGGTTGTCTCCCATGAAGCGCCTGATTTAACATCGCGGCACGACGCAACACGAGCGCAAGATTCGCTCAACCTCTCTCTCTCGCTCTTTTTTTTATTTTTTATATGATATTACAAATTATGTTTACAACACAATCGTGGGTTGCCTCCCACGCAGCGCCTGATTTAACGTCGCGGCACGACTCAAATGAGCGCATTTAAGGCTCGCTCGACCTCTGAGGTTCAGTCAGGTGAATCTCAGACCCTTCCTTTGGTTCATTCATGCCCACATATAGTTTTAATCTCTGCCCATTGACTCTAAATGTACAAGAGTCTTTCTCAGCGGCGATCTCTACAGCACCTGAAGGGAATACTTCAACCACTCGAAACGGTCCAAACCATCTTGACTTAAGCTTACCAGGGAACAACCGCAATCTTGAGTTATAGAGCAGTACCATGTCCCCGGGTTTGGACTGTCGCTCAACAATGTTTTGGTTGTGTAACCTCTTCATTCTTTCCTTGTACAATCTTGTGCTCTCAAAAGCAAGATGTCTGAACTAGTCAAGCTCATGCAACTCAGTGATTCTAGTTGTGCATGTAGCTTCAATATCTAAGTTCAACTGCTTCGATGCCCACCACGCTTTATGTTCAAGTTCAACTGGCAAGTGACAGGCCTTTCCAAACACCAACTTATACGGTGACATACCAATTGGTGTTTTAAACGCGGTCCTGTAGGCCCAGAGTGCATCATCTAGCTTCCTCGCCCAATCAGTTCTTGTGGCGTTCACAGTCTTGGTCAACACACTCTTGATTTCTCTATTGGACACTTCCACCTGCCCACTAGTTTGCGGGTGATACGGAGTAGCCACCTTGTGGCGCACGTCATACTTAGCAAGCAACTTTTCGAAGGCTCTATTACAGAAGTGAGTGCCTCCGTCGCTGATAATCGCTCGTGGTGTCCCAAATCGGGTGAATATGTTCTTCTTCAAGAATCCCACCACTACTCTTGCATCATTAGTGGGTAACGCAGTAGCTTCTACCCACTTGGACACATAGTCCACAGTAACCAGTATGTATTTATTGCCAAATGAGCTGACGAAGGGGCCCATGAAGTCAATCCCCCAGACATCAAACACTTCCACCTCTTGAATCGGGTTCATGGGCATCTCGTGGCGACGGGAAATGTTCCCGGTCGGCTGACATTCATTGCAGCCCTTCACCCATAGGTGCGCGTCTCTAAACACTGTTGGCCAAAAGAATCCGGCCTCAAGCACTTTCGCAACTGTCCTGACCCCTCCAAAATGTCCTCCATATGCCGATGCGTGACAAGCCTGCAAAACAAAAGATTGTTCTATCTCGGGGACACATCTCCGGATCATATTGTCAACACATATTCTAAACAGATAAGGCTCATCCCAATAATACATGCGGCGATCACGATAAAACTTTTTTCTTTGGACAGATGAAAGGTCGTGAGGAATTATACCACTGGCCAAGTAATTAGCAAGGTCTGCATACCAAGGCGCTTCCTTAAGATTAGTAGCGAGCAGCTGCTCGTCTGGAAAGGTCTCCAGGATCTCTTCGACCTCGATTGCTTTTTCAGCTCCTTCAAGTCGTGATAGATGATCAGCGACTTGATTTTCTGTGCCCTTACCGTCACGAATTTCGAGGTCGAATTTTTGCAACAGCAGCACCCAACGAATCAGGCGCGGCTTAGACTCCTTTTTCTCAATTAGATACTTGAGAGCTGCGTGGTCAGTATATACAATTACCTTGGAACCAATCAGATATGATCGGAACTTGTCGAAAGCAAACACCACGGCCAACATCTCCTTCTCAGTCACAGTGTAATTCAGCTGGGCTCCACTAGCGTTCTGCTAGCATAGTAGATTGGATGCATCAGCTTGTCTTTCCGCTGTCCCAGCACTGCCCCCACTGCGTAGTCACTAGCGTCACACATGAGTTCGAACGGTTGCTCCCAGTCGGGGGCGACTATGATAGGTGTTGTGACTAGCCTCTTTTTCAGCTCCTTAAATGCGACCCTGCAATCATCAGAAAACAAGAAGGGGTGATCTTTTTCTAACAACTTACAGAGAGGGTTGGCGATCTTTGAAAAATCCTTTATGAATCGCCGATAGAATCCGGCATGCCCGAGGAAGTTTCTGATTGCTTTGACCGAAGTTGGAGGGGGTAGCTTTGCTATCACATCTACCTTGGCACGATCCACCTCAATTCCTTTGCTTGACACCCGGTGTCCCAAGACTATGCCCTCTTGTACCATAAAATGGCACTTTTCCCAATTCAGAACTAGATTAGTCTCAATACACTACTTCAGCACACGAGTCAGATTTATCAGGCACTCATCAAATGAGTTCCCCACCACTGAGAAGTCATCCATGAATACCTCCATTATATCCTCTACCATGTCAGTGAATATGGCCATCATGCACCGTTGGAATGTGGCGGGTGCGTTGCATAGGCCAAAGGGCATCCTCCGGAAGGCATAAATGCCATACGAGCAAGTAAAAGAGGTCTTCTCTCTGTCCTCCGGTGCAATGGAGATCTGATTGTAACCGGAGTACCCATCCAGAAAACAGAAATGTGACCTCCCTGCCAATCTATCTAACATTTGATCAATGAAGGGAAGTGGGAAGTGATCTTTCCAGGTGGCTAGATTTAACTTTCGATAGTCCATGCAAATTCTCCAGCCCGTGACGGTTCTTGTAGAGATCAATTCATTCTTATCATTCTTGACTACCATCATGCCACCCTTTTTAGGAACACATTGAACTAGGCTAACCCAGCTACTGTCAGAAATTGGGAAAATGATTCCCGCATCTAACCACTTGATTACTTCTTTCTTCACCACTTCCTTCATATTGGGGTTCAGCCTTCTTTGGTGTTCCCTGGAAGGTTTGTGTCCCTCTTCCAGTAGAATTTTGTGCATACAGTAGGTGGGGCTGATCCCCTTTATGTCTGCCATGGTCCACCCAATGGCAGTCTTGCACTCCTTCAGTACCTGCAATAGTTGCTGAGCCTGCACATCTAACAAACTAGATGAGATAATAACAGGTAATGTGGATTTAGGTCCAAGAAATTCATATCTGAGATGGGCGGGCAATGGCTTCAATTCCTGCTTTGGTGGTTCTTCGATGGATGGCTTGGCTGGAGGAGTTTCTCGATTTTCCAAGTGCAATGGTTCAAACTCTAGAATCCTATCCCAGAACCCTCTACCCTCTAACACCAACACCCATTCCGCCAAATCCTCTCCATTTACCTCATCCAAATTCATTAGACATGCAGCAAGGGGGTCCTCGATAGTCAGCCTTTCATCATCAGTCTCTACAATCACATCCACGGCATCAATTAGAGAGAAATTGGCGAATTCACTAGGTCGCCTCATAGATTTCTGCACATTGAATGTTATTTCTTCATCGTTTAGTCTCATCTTGAGCTCCCCAATCTCACAATCAATTAAAGCTCTCCCCGTGGCCAGGAACGGTCTTCCCAAAATTATGGGAATTTCTTCATCCACCTTACAGTCTAGGATCACAAAATCTGCAGGGAACACAAATTTCCCTACCTAAATTAGCACATCATCTAGGATTCCAGAGGGTCGTTTCACAGTCCTGTCAGCAAGCTGCAACAACATAGAGGTGGGTCTAGCTCTTCCAATGCCCAACCTCTTGTAAATTGCTAGGGGCATAAGGTTGATGCTGGCCCCTAGATCACACAGTGCCTTAGCAAAAGCAAAATTACCAATAGTGCATGGAATTGTAAAGCTCCCTAGATCAGACAGTTTTTCCGCAATTGGTCTAGTCACCACTGCATTACAGGTCTGAGTAAGAGTAACTGTGGCCAAGTCTTGAAAATCAAACTTTCGGGACATCAAGTCTTTCATCATTTTTGCATACCCAGGCATCTCCTTCAAAGCTTCAATCAATGGGATATTTACCTGGATTTGCTTTAGCATTTCAAAGAACTTCTTGTATTGCTCCTCCTTTTTGTACTTAGCCAGCCTCTGAGGGAAAGGTGCAGGAGGTCTCTTCTTCCCAATCAATTGGGACGGATCTTTATCAGCTGCTACATCAACTATAGGCTCCTGGACTGTCTCAGCTTCCTTCTCGGTTTCATTCTGAATGCTTTTTTCTTCTTGAGCAGGCTGGACTTTCACCTTTGTCAGTTTCGTTGATTCATCCAGCTCAATGGGCACTGGTATGAGTGTCTCAGCATGTCTAGCTTCTCGAGCCCTTTCTTGCTCTACATCCAGATCTCTGCCATTACGTAGACTTACCGCCATCAGCTGCTTCGGTCCCTGATGTTTTGGATTTATCTGGGTGTCTGCAGGTAGTGTCCCATGAGGACGATTGTTCAGAGACATCGAAATATGGCCCACCTGTACCTCAATATTTTTGATTGCTGCATCATGTGCATCGACTCTCTCATTAATTTTTGCATTAGACCCAATAACCTGCTGCATCATTGCTTCAAGTCTAGCAAACCCATCTTCCTGCCTTCCACCATGCTGCTGTTGAGGTGGGTGATACCCCTGCTACTGATTATGATTGTTGTATCCCTGTGGTCGTTGGTAAGGTGCCATATTGTTGGGGGGTCTCATACCTCCCATGTTCCCGGTGTTGAACTGTGGTTGTGCTGGCCTATACTGCTGATTTTGTTGACCCCAATTCTGACCACCCTGTCTCTGGCCACCACAATTAGACACATAGTTCATGTCTTCAGGGTAGTGATGATGATCGTGTTCTGCATTCCACTGATTACCAACTGGCTGACCAATGCAAGATGCGCACAAGCCCCCATTAGTAGTATCAACAATATGTACCTGCTGTTTCCGCCCTGACTCTTCCACCATTTTGGTGAGTATGCTCATATGTGTCAATAAGGTGGCCATGTTTTCAGCCATAGAGTTGGATGGATCTAAAGGCACTGAGTGCACCACTGGAGTGATGGGTGCACTTCTAGTTACCCAGCTCGAATTCTGTGTCATCTTGTCAAGCAGACTCTGGCCCTCTCTCCATGTTTTGCTCAAGAATGCCCCACCAGCTGAAGCATCAACAATGTTCTTTACGCTATCTGACAATCCCATGTAGAACCGCTGCCCCAACATTAGATCTGGAACACCATGGTGTGGACATATGACCAGCATCCCTTTAAAACGCTCCCATGTTTCATACAAAGTCTCCATCGGTCTCTGTTTAAAGCTCAAAATCTCATCAATTTGATGAGCAGTTTTGTTGCGGGGGATGGAACTTGTGAAATTGCTTGACCAGCTCATCCCACGTTGCTATAGAATTTATGGGGAGTGAATTCAGCCAAGTCTAGGCAGCTCCTGTCACTGAGAATGGAAACAATAACAGTTTGATTGCCTCCGGAGTTACATTGGGTTGCCTTTGGGTTTTGCAGATAGACAAGAAATTCTTTAAGTGCTGCTGAGGATCTTCAACTTGTGACCCTGAAAATAGTCCCTTATTCTGCAACAAGTGCAGCATGTTATTCGTGATTTGGAATGACTCAGCCTGTATCTGCGGGACTACTATCGCTGTGGATAGATTCTCAGCTATGGGTTGTGCCCAGTCATAGAGAGCAGCCTCTGGCGCTGGCGCTATTGGTGCTGCTGGGTTTTCCTGGTTATCTCCAATGTTTGTTTCGAATTGTGCAGTTGTTGGTTGTTGTTTGTTTTGTCGGTTGGCCCGATTCAAAGCCCTAAAAAATTTATCGGGATCTAATAATGATTCTAATACTTCACCAGATCTCGATGAGTTTCTAGGCATGCACCTGTGCAACCAAGTCAACAAACGTTAAAATTTCAATGTAAAATTGGGTGTAGAGAAAACTGACTACTCTAAGAATTTTTTATCTTCTTTCAATTGTAATTGATAACACCGTTAATTCCCCGGCAACGGCGCCAAAATTTGATCACGCCCAACTATGCCTTATAAAAAGGACAATGCGGTCATTGCAAATATAATCCGGTTTACAAGTCCGGAGTCGAATCCCACAGAGAATTAACCTATCAATTACCTTTGTTGGAATCACTAAATCCTTTATAATCAATTTCCCAAACTTTGTGAACAATATTGGATGGTATTTCTACTAACTAAGATTGAAAATAAATAACTAACAGCTGTAAACTAAATATTCTTGGGTTGAAAACAATAATGAGAAGGTTCTAAGGTAGTGATTTCCCCTATTGATGGAATCCCTTCCGGTTACGTTGCATATAGATTCACCAAAATATCTCTATCAATCATGAGCACTCTTATTACCGTAAATCTCTCCCGAGTAATTGCGATAATTTACTAGACGCACTCTCCCGAGCTACGCTAGCTGGCTTTGATTATTACAGCTCACTTTAGATCACACCCAAGGCTTCGTTATCCCTAATCCCGCCTTTAAACCCACAATTATAGATCCCTCTTATACTTTGGGAGTGGTGTTGTTCAATAATTACCTAAATATGCACTCTCTCCCGAGTTATGCACACTAAATAGGCACAGCTTATTGAGGATCCTGTCAATTAACTACAATAAACACGTAATTGAACAAATAGAGATTAACTGGCAAACTATATTAACATAATCAAGAAGTTCATCCTTCAATAGATTCCATCAAAACCTTAGACTAAAGTATTTAGCTACTCATGACAACTTGAAGATAATCTACGATAATATTCATCATGGAAAATTGCAAGAAAAAGATGAAATAAAGAAGTATGATGTTTTGGGTGATCTCTCACACTTGTGTTTCTTGCCCAAGAACTCTCTAAAACCAATCTGACCTAATGTAGCCGAAATCCTACTTTTTATAAAGGTTTTACTCCAATTTTTCCCGACTTGACAATCCTGCCCCTGGCTATTTCGCGTTCTACCGCGGACCCACCGCGGTTACGCCGGGACCGCGGCCAAAAAGGGTCTCTGAATCTTCATCTCTACTCTGCCGCGGTCCTACCGCGGTTACGGTCTGACCGCGGCAGGCCAACTTCTGCCTTCCTTTGACTTTTCACTTGGTGCATTTCTTGGGCATTGTTTGATTGGCCTCCTTTTCTCCGTAATTGATCCCAAACTTGCTCCATCGACTTATTTCTTTGCATATAACCTGCAAAGCATGAAAAGCACTAATCAGAGCATTTGGTTATCACTTTTTACAACAAAGCTATACAAAAATGTGGTTCTTTAGGGTCTAATTATAGTCTAATTCACCTATTATCACTTCTCATAATTTTTGGAGTTCTCTTTATATTCTACTATTATCTACTACTATTGGAAATGCAACTAGATTAAGCTAAGAGATAATTGCTAAGAGTTGTATCTAATGGATTAAGGGGCACTAGAATAGTGACTTTCACCTAGGTGGCTAATTGACGGGTAATTGCATCTAAGGCACGATTGACATGATTGGGGAAATATGTTATAACTGTTACTCAATAATACCCACTCTACACCTCTCGGTAGAAAGAGTGGTTCGCCCAATTGACTCTCTCGAGACCAATTGGGTATGCATATTTGCCCGAGCAACTAGGGTTCAAGTCGGGTAATTACTCTCTCGAGGTTTAACCCTTTAACTGGGACTATCAAATCTCTTGAGTCCATCTTAATTCCTTTGTTGGGTAAATTTTGGAGACTTAGGCTCTCTTTCTCAAGAAGAGTCAAGTCAACTTAGCACAAACTAGTGTTTGCAACCACTAATTCATAAATTAAACCATAAAATTGACCCAAATAACAAACACCCATAATCAATCTAACCTTAAATCACAACACCCATCAATTACCCACACTAGGTTGAGCCACAACCCTAGCTAATGGGTTTAGCTACTCATGCTTGAACAAGAAAATAGAGAAATAGATGAAGAAGAAGACATATTAATTAAACACTAAAGTAAAATACAAGAATCTATCGTTAAAACTGAGCTAAGATGCCAAAAATGGCTACAGATGATGTTCTCACGAGCGCAGCTGCTAAAATAAAATAACTGATACCCTAAAAATGGGAAATGTTCTATTTATACTAAACTGGAAAAACTGGGCAAAAATGCCCCTGCGGGGTCAGTGCGGGCCGCACAAAATGGACTGCGGCCGCACTAGGCTCTTGGACTTCAAATCCTGGCTCTCTGAACTTGGGCTCCGCGGACTGTGCAGAGTGGACCGCGGCCGCGGAAGCAGCTAGCGCGGTCCGCACAAACATGACCGCGGACCGCATGGCTTTGAACCTTGGCAATTTCAACTCTCTGAAGTTCTCTTTCGCGGACCGCACATAATGGCAGTGCGGCCGCGGAGCCTTCACCGCGGACCGCACAATGTGTACTACGGCCGCGTTGCTTGAAGCTTGGTTTTGCCATTCTCTGAATCTACCTAGTGCGGACCGCACAGAATGGACTGCGGCGGCACTAGGTTTTATGCCTTACAATCTGCTCTCTGAATCTCCCTAGTGCGGACCGCACAAAGTGTAGTGCGGCCGCACTAGGCCTGTTTTTGTCCTGAGTTTGCCTTATTTTTGGTACTTGTGCAGATTTCACTCCTTTTGAGCCGATCTTTGACATTTCGTCACTTTGTCGATCAAACCTGCAATCAAGCACAACCTATGAGCCTTTTGGGACTATTTTGTAACAATTTATAATCAAAGCGTAAGCGAGAAGGAGCATAAAACACGTCAAAATCCCTAGTTATCATTGTGACCCAGACTTTTTATTTTCCGCTTGTTGATGTACAAACCCTGTTATCCTTTATTTTACAATGAAATGCAATTTCCCTTTTTCCATCATTCTTGATAATTTTACTTTTGTTTTCTTTTCTTTTCTGTATAGTTCTTTTTATGCTGGTTTCAATGACATGACATGCATGAGGAATCCTCGGCCCAGTCTTAAAAGTTAATCTAATTCCGAAATAATAATTCAAGAAATATAGTGTGATGATGAATCTGAATATGATGAAGATGAGGCTTTTGAAGAGATTAGTAAGGAACTAAGTCATTTTGAAGAAACACCCAAGCCTAACCTGAATGATACGGAAGCAATCAATTTAGGGGACCCAGATAATGTCAGAGAAACTAAAATAAGTGTCCATCCTGAGCCGCAAATCAGGAAGGAGATAATTGAAGCATTGTTTGAGTATAAGGATATTTTTGCATGGTCGTATGATGATATGCCCGGCTTAACTACCGATTTGGTGGTTCATAAATTACCAACTGATCCAGCATTCCCTCCCGTCAAGTAGAAGTTGAGAAATTTCAAAACTGACATGAGTGTAAAGATCAAAGAAGAAGTCACAAAGCAACTTGATGCAAAGGTCATTCGAGTCACACGGTATCCCACATGGTTAGCCAATGTTATACATGTGCCGAAGAAAGATGGTAAAACCAGAGTTTGCGTTGATTACCGTGATCTCAACAAAGCAAGTCCAAAGGACAATTTCCCACTGCCAAATATTCTTATTTTGATTGATAATTGTGCCAAGCATGAAATTGGGTCTTTTGTGGATTGCTATGCGGGGTATCATCAGATTTTGATGGATAAGGAGGATGAGGAAAATACAGCATTCATCACACCATGGGGAACTTACTGCTACCGAGTAATGCCATTCGGCCTGAAAAATGCTGGGGCAACATACATGAGGTCAATGACGACCATATTCCATGACATGATACACAGGGAAATTGAGGTCTACGTGGACGATGTGATCATAAAGTCCAGGAAGCAGTCTGACCACGTCAAAGATTTGAGAAAATTTGTCCAGAGGCTCCGCAGGTACAATCTTAAGCTCAACCCTGCGAAATGCGCATTTGGTGTTCCATCTGGGAAACTATTGGGATTTATAGTCAGTCGTTGAGGCATTGAGTTGGACCCATCAAAGATCAAAGCTATTCAAGAATTGCCACCTCCAAGGAACAAGACTGAGGTGATGAGTTTGCTCGGGCGATTAAATTACATCAGCAGGTTTATTGCTCAACTCACAACAACTTGTGAGCCCATCTTTAAGCTGTTGAAGAAGGATGTTGCGGTCAAATGGACTGATGAATGCCAAGAAGCATTTGATAGGACCAAAGAATATTTAACAAACCCACCTGTGTTGGTCCCGCCGGAACCTGGGAGGCCCTTAATTCTGTATTTGACAGTCCTGGACAATTCGTTTTGTTTTGTATTGGGTCAACATGATGTTCACTGGCAGGAAGGAACAAGCCATCTATTACCTTAGTAAGAAGTTCACATCCTATGAGGTCAATTACACTCACCTTGAAAGGACATGTTGCGCCCTAACTTGGGTAGCACAGAAGTTGAAGCATTATTTGTCGTCCTACACTACACACCTCATCTCTCGCTTGGATCCTTTAAAGTACATATTTCAGAATCCCATGCCCACAGGAAGGCTCGCAAAATGGCAAATCTTGCTCACAGAGTTTGACATTATCTATGTGACTCGGACCGCAATGAAAGCCCAAGCATTGGCTGATCATTTGGCTGAAAATCCGATCGACGAAGAGTACGAACCATTGAGAACTTATTTTCCCGATGAAGAGGTGATGTATATTAACGAGGTGGAGCAGGTTGAAGAACCAGGATGGAAACTTTTCTTTGATGGAGCTGCTAACACGAAAGGTGTCGGAATAGGGGTTGTGCTCATTTCTGAAACAGGGCATCACTACCCTGTTACAGCCCAGCTTCGTTTCTATTGCACCAACAACATGGCTGAGTACGAGGCATGTATTTTGGGTATGAGATTAGCTGTAGACATGTGTGTCCAGGACGTCTTGGTCTTGGGAGACTCAAACCTTCTGGTGCACCAGATTCAAGGAGAATGGGAAACACGGGATTTAAAGCTCATACCGTATCGACAATGTTTGCATGATCTTTGTCAAGGGTTTGATCAGTAGAGTTCAGGCATATTCCAAGGATCCATAATGAGGTTGCGGATGCTTTGGCTACCTTGGCATCAATGTTGCACCATCCGGACAAAGCTTATGTCGACCCTCTGCATATTCAAGTTCATGATCAGCATGCCTATTGTAATATGGTTGAGGAAGAACTTGATGGTGAGTCGTGGTTCCACGACATCAGGGAGTACATCCGAATGGGGGTATATCTGGCACAAGCCACAGGGGATCAAAAGAGAACAATCCGACGTTTGTCAAGTGGATTTTTCTTCAGTGGGGGAATTCTGTACAAAAGAACTCCAGATCTTGGGCTATTGAGGTACATCGAAGCTAAGCAAGCCATGGCTATCATGACCGAAGTGCATTCCGGAGTTTGCGGCCGCATATGAGTGGGTATGTTTTGGCAAAGAAAATACTTCGAGCAGGTTATTATTGGCTCACCATGGAGCGAGATTGTATCAGTTTTGTGCGCAAGTGTCATCAGTGCCAAGTGCACAGAGATTTTATTCATTCTCCACCATCTGAATTGCACACGATGTCCGCACCATGGCTCTTCGTTGCTTGGGGGATGGACGTCATCGGACCAATTGAGCCAGCAGTGTCCAATGGACATAGATTCATTCTGGTGGCCATTGATTATTTCACTAAGTGGGTTGAAGCTAAAACTTTCAAGTCTGTGACCAAGAAAGCAGTGGTCGATTTTGTTCATTCAAATATTATTTGTTGTTTGGGATCCCAAAGGTGATCATCATAGACAATGGTGCTAATCTCAATAGTCATTTGATGAAAGAGGTATGTCAACAGTTTAAGATTATGCATCGCAATTCCACCCCATATCGCCCCAAGGCAAATGGAGCAGTCGAGGCAGCCAACAAGAACATAAAGAAGATACTTCGGAAAATGGTGGAAGGTTCCAGGCAATGGCATGAAAAGTTGCCCTTTGCATTGTTGGGTTATCACACTATTGTTCGCACTTCAGTAGGTGCAACTCCTTATTTGTTGGTATATGGCACTAAAGCAGTGATACCCGCGGAAGTTGAAATCCCATCCCTTCCGATTGTTGCTGAGGACGAAATTGATAATGATGAGTGGGTCAAAACCCGTTTGGAGCATTTGAGTTTGATTGATGAGAAAAGATTGGCAGCAGTGTGTCATGGTCAGCTGTATCAAAAGAGAATGGCAAGAGCGTACAACAAGAAGGTGCGTCCCCGGAAGTTTGAAGTGGGTCAGCAAGTATTGAAATGCATCTTTCCGCACCAGGCCAAAGCAAAAGGCAAGTTCGCCCCAAATTGGCAGGGGCCGTTCATTATAACAAGAGTGTTGTCCAATGGTGCTTTGTATTTGACAGATATAGAAGGCAAATGTGTAGACATGGCTATCAACTCTGATGCAGTCAAGAGATATTACGTATGATTTCTTTGGTTTAAATTGTATTTGTTTGTACTTGACATGTTTTGAAGATTGGAATGACGAAGGCATTTTGTTCTGCTATCTAAACACTTTATCCTTTGTTACCCCTTTGAGCCTTATTTATTTCCTTTAATACCCCTCTTTTGGAATCAGTAGCGAAATTCAGTAAAGAATAAAAGAGAAGAGAAAGAAAAAGGGAAGAATGGAAAAGGATGAAAAGAAAAAAAAACGAAAAAGAAGGAGAAGAAAGAAAAAATAAAGAAAAGAAAAGTAAAAAAGAAA
>NW_017673421.1:80987-136948 GCF_001879085.1 Nicotiana attenuata
TGATTGATGGAATAGGCTGGGTTGATTAATCCGAAATGCATGTCATGATCATTGGTACCAGCTGCTCCACTCAGATAAGTCTCTCTTCTTTTCCCTCAAACAGTCATCCAGTTTTGGATTTTCTTCTTTATTCCTAACTCTCAAAGTCATTACATTTCATTTCTTTTGAGTTTATTTCTCTAAGGCTTGTCCAATGTCAGCCTTGTCTAAGCAAGTAAGAAGGTATTTCAAAGCTTACTACCAACTTTCCAATTGCACGAAGCAAAGTGCGGCCAGAATGTACCAGAGATAGCATGATGTAAAGTGGGAGAAGGTGTCAGTGAAAGTTCCATTGGTTGAATGGTTTGGTTCAGATAAAAGGGTCAGGAATGTGAAAACAACGGTTTGGGTGCAGAACACTTGGGTCATTCAGGGTCCTGCGTTTGAGAGTTGATTAGAAAGTCAAACAATTCTTGGCCAGTTCAAGGCAGCCAGTCAAAGCAAAGCACAGCAGCGGAAGGGCCAACCCTAGCAAGAATGCCGCAAGCTAATCACAACATTTTTAAACTGACAAGATTTTTCTTTGATTAAAACAGGGGCAGAAAAATCTCGTTTGTTTCGGAAAAACCCTCCGTGAGGAAAGCAAGTGCCAGACAGACTCGGCAATAAGCTCCAATACCCCTTGGATAACAGGATTTAGTAAGTTTGAGGCCCTCGCAAATGACAAGGTCTGACGAGAGGTATACTTTTGGGAAATGTAATTTGGCATTTTAATTGTCACTTTCGGAATGGCGTTTGGTTTGAAATTTTCAGGATAAAGGAATTTAATTTAGAATATATTTTGATAACAAGAATTGATTAACACTCACAGATGTTCCCAATTCACACTGGGGCAGAAAATTTCTTTTGTTTTGCCTGTTTTGATGAAATCAGGCACCCGCCTGGAGAACAGGGAAGATAGTTCAAATTTCAAGGGAAAGCAGCTCAAGTTTCAAGAGGAAGACAGTTCGAGGTTCAGCAATCAAGCGCCCACCTAGAGAACAAGGGAAAGCATCTCAAGTTTCAAGACGAAGACAGTTCGAGGTTCAGCAATCAGGCGCCCACCTAGAGAACAAGGGAAAGTAGCTCAAGTTTCAAGAGGAAGACAGTTCGAGGTTCAGCTATCAGGCGCCCACCGGGAGAACAAGGGAAAGCAGCTCAAGTTTCAAGACGAAGATAGTTCGAGGTTCAGCAATCAGGCGCCCACCTGGAGAACAAGAGAAAGCAGCTCAAGTTTCAAGACGAAGACAGTTCGAGGTTCAGCGATCAAGCGCCCACCTGGAGAACAAGGGAAAGCAGCTCAAGTTTCAAGAGGAAGACAGTTCAAGTGTTGGAAATCAGGCGCCCACCTGGAGAACAAAGGGGAAGCAGTTCAAGTTTTGGTAATCAGGCACCCACCTAGAGAACAAAGGGGAGCAGTTCAAGTTTTGGAAATCAGGCGCCCACCTGGAGAACAAAGGGAGAGCAGTTGAAGTTTCGGAAATCAGGCGCCCACCTGGAGAACAAAGAGAAAGCAGTTGAAGTTTTGGAAATCGGGCGCCCACCTGGAGAACAAAGGGAGAGCAGTTGAAGTTTTGGAAATCAGGCGCCCACCTGGAGAACAAAGACAGTTGAAGTTTTGGAAATCAGGCGCCAACTTGGAGAACGAAGGGAGAGCAGTTGAAGTTCTGGAAATCAGGCGCCTACCTGGAGAACAAAGGGAGAGCAGTTGAAGTTTTGGAAATCAGGCGCCCACCTGGAGAACAAAGGGAGAGCAGTTGAAGTTTTGGAAATCAGGCGCCCACCTGGAGAACAAAGGGAGAGCAGTTGAAGTGTTGGTAATTAGGCGCCCACCTGGAGAACAAAGGGGGAGCAGTTCAAGTTTTGGAAATCAGGAGCCCACCTGGAGAACAAAGGGAGAGCAAGTTCAAGTTTGGAAATCAGGAGCCACTGGAGACAAGGGAAGCAGTTCAAGTTTCAATGCAAGTGTTGGAAATCAGGAGCCCACCTGGAGAACAAAGGGAAAGCACCTCAGAATACAATTCAAGTCAGCAACAAAGGAATTTCACTTGGAGAGTACGAGTCAACAGAGCAACAGGAACTGCAAGATCAAGTTTGAAGATATAGATAGGATTCTTGTAATGCATAGATCATAGTTTAGTCTAGCTTCTTTTATTGTTATTTTGGTGTAATAAGGGGTTCAGCAATCAGCAGCAGCAGCAGCAACAGTGAAATCACAACTTCCTGGTAGTCCCAGCTACCGAAACTTCCCGAACTACACTGACTTGATTCCTTTATAGCCAAGGATATGTAGGCAACCTCGGAAGCAGGGTGCGGTCAAATCTTTCAAAAATGCTTCCTAAAGAATATTCAAACGGGCAAAAATCGCTCGTATCCGCACACTTTATCTTTGCACGAAAACTCTTCGTGTTTCCGAGCAAAGAGGGGAAGCTGTGAGCACATGATTTTTGCCCTATATCAATTACTCCCATAAATTCAAGAAAAAAATTTCCCATTATTCGCAATTTCGTAGATTTTGTAGCATTTTGTCAATTGTTTGCATTTGTCTGTGCATGTTTTATTTAATTCATGGAAAATACAAAAAATACATTGCATTTGCATTTAGGATTTGATTTTTGCATTTTTGGATTAATTAGTAATTTAGTTGTTTTACAAAAATAGAAAATCACAAAAATAACTCATTTTGCGTCTTTAACCTTTTAATTTAAATTTTATAGTTTTTCTTTTAATTTAGGATTTAATTAATTATTGAAAATACTGTGTTGAGTGATTAGTTTAATTTGGTAAGTCATTCTAATTTAAGAGTTATTTTAGTTTGTTAATTAATTTGAAAAGGAAAAGAAAAAAAAGAAGAAGAAGAAAAACAATTGGAAATTATAAAAAAGGGAAATAAAAGAGAAGGAATTGAATTTGGGCTAAAATCCCGAATTTGGGCCATCCAATTGAAAAACCCAGCCTTCCCTTCTCACTAACCCGTTCAGGCAGGCCCACACTCCACCCCAAAACCCGGTCCAAGTCTCCAGCCCTGATCAATACGACACCGTTCCACCCCCTCCCATCTCAACCGTTGATTTTATTCGATCCAACGGACCGAAACTCGATCCCCCCCCACGTATTTAACTGTCTGAACGACCCTACCCCCCCCCCCATTCCATTTCCCCCTCATTCCGTCTCTCTCAAACCCTAGAGACGCCGCTCTCAAATCCCCACCGCCTCCGCTTTACTCCGCCCACCAATCGCCTCACGGCGGTTCTAGTGGCCCAATCATCACCAAATTAATACCATGAACTCCCCTTCAACCCCCCCCCCCCCATTCAAAATCCCCACTCCATTTTCCTCGAATCCCCCACAAATCCCTCCGATTTCAGATCCGAATCCAAGACCTAAAAACCCTAAATCAACCAAACCACCCCAAAATCACACCCCCACACTCTTCACCTTCCCAAAAACCCCACCTGTTTTTCCCAAATTGGAAATCTGGTTCCAAGAAGAAATGGGGAACCCTGACTTGTTTCCCTTATGAGTTCAAGGGTTTAAGGGTTGATCTGCGATCGGAATTTGTACCATTTGATTGTTCTTATCAAGAACAATTGATTGGTACCAAATCTAACCCATTTCAAAGTCACCAGGCCTCATGCATACTTCAAAGACCGACGGAATTCTTTATCAGTAGGTATTTGTTTCCCTTTCTCATTTCTATATCCTCATTTCCTACCTCTTCAGCTTTTTCTCCTTTTCTTCTATTTTCCTTGTTTGTTTGTCCGTTCCTGTTTCTTTGTCTAAGAATGAAAAGGGTTAGTTAGTTTTAATTTCAATCCGTTTTGATTTTGTTTTTCCTATGAATAATCGTTAATGTTAATCATCAGTTCAGGGTCAAAAATAAAATAAAATATATAAATATTGCATTGTTGCCATCAGAATCAGTAGTTCTTCACTTAGGGTTTATGTTAACTTGTTTAATGGTTTAATTGTTTCAGAGTTTTAAATTTCAAATAGGTTCATTGTTCTTAAGGTCTTTGATTGCTCAAATGTGAGTTTATTTCTAAGTGCCTTTCAATGTCAAACCCGTTTAGATTTTAGAGATTAATGTTGTTTGATTCGTTTGGCCTATGGTTTGTTTTAGAAAATTGTTTGTTTAGTTCATACATGGTCAGAACTTTCAGGGGTCTCAAATGAGTAAATAGAAACCTAAGGGGGTCATAAGGGGTAGGCAGAGACTGTAATAAGCAGGCTATATAAGGGTAATTTAGGGTTTGTCTACTTGGGGAAATATCAGATTATTCTAGAACAAGGGGCAGCTGGCCTCATTTGGTTAGCTGAGGTGCTGAAGCCAATGAGAATAGGACAGCTGTCCATTTTCTATTAAGAAAAATACCCTGTGAGGGGTATTTTGGGGAAAATCCCATTGCCTTGCCTTGGAAGGCACACAACAGACTTCTGCCTTATAAATAAGGCATTTCCCTCATTCAGCACAAGGGTGACACCCTAAAAAGACTAAAAAATTCTCTATTAGGCTTGGTGAAAAATTGCTTGGAATTACACTTTGGGTACACTAGTAGAGTCATTTTAACACCTCAAAGACCTCTTAGTTGATCTGGGTTCGAAAAATGGTTCAAGGAAGTTGAATTGCTGTTGTTGAGTCGCTGATTGACACTGTTCTATTGCTACTGATTTCTTCCTCTTCTCTTGCTCTAATTTTTGCACCCAGGTACTCCCTGAATGTATGAAAGTGCAAGTTGAAGACATGTAAAAATTGGAGATTTGAGTTTCTGCTGAATATCAACATTTACTTTAGATTTTCCTTGTGTCCCTGTATTAATGATTAACTCTGTTATGTGTGTTTTTTCTCATTTTGTTGTTCTTGTACTCCCTATTCAAACTATAGTCTAGTCTTTTAGCCTCTTATATTGGATTGCTATTTGGGATGAGAGTTTTGGTATTTAAACACTTTGAGGGTCTGAGTGTATTGGAAGGCATGTTTTAGTCTATTGTGTAGTCCTATGTTGGTTTGCCTATCCTCTTGCCTCATGTTAGATTTGCTGAGTATGAATTCATGTAACAACTTAATAGTAATTAAATGTTCAGATGCATGTGTAGTTACTTAAGTTTTGGCAAATTATTTTCCACGTTTAAAACTGTGTGCATGTGCCTAAGACAAAGGGTATCAAGAAGAACCTCAATTGGGCCTATCATTGGCCCACGCGGGGCAGCTTAGCCAAATTTTTAACTGAGGCTTTTGTAATTGCCTTCTTTGGGCCCAGAGGCCCAGCGAGCCTTTACTGGTTTGTTCCTTGTCTGCTTTTATATATTTAGTGTAATGAACATGGACTCCCATATTGGAACTTCGGCTCTGAAAGGCCGAGCATAATACCTAGCCTGACCAAAACTTTTATGACCATTCGCATTTATTTCCCTGAAGGTCCAGCACGCCCTGTAGTTAATAAGTTGTGCAATGGTCTCAAATTGCGTCTGTTTTAAGTAATTCCTTCGGATAGATTGAGGTGTGCCATCAAAATTAATCTATGACCTTCACATGTTATAATTAGGCAATAGGATAATTGTTCGTAGAAAAGCCTTTAGGGCCGTTTAAAATACAATTGCGATTGTGTACACGTTCGCGTGATATAATTGCGATTCTAAACCAATTCGGAGTATGCGTTCGCGCAACTTCGACAAAACCTTCTTAATAATAAAATTGGTTTTCATAGGCTACTAATTTAAGTTAGTTTATAGTCCGAGGTGTGTCATCCATAGTTTAATCATACATGGCCCTCGTATCAATTTCATAATTTAGATATAATAAATAACAAATAGTCGTAGTTTTGCTTTAGGCACGCTTAACATATTATCATGGTTGTGGACACGTTCGCGTGACATGATTACGATTTCTAAAAACAAAACCGGAGTATGCGTTCACGCAGCTTCGGCCAAACATTCTTAATAACAATAAAGCGTTATTAATTGTGAACACGTTCGCGTGACACAATTTTGATGCGCCAAACAAATGGGTATGCGTACGCGTGACCCGTTTCAAGATAATTTTCTTAATTAAAAAACGGTGAAAGGTAAATACACATAGGTTCTAAAATCACTAATTAGACAATTTAGTCAAGCCAAGTATGATCAAAACGACCGTGCTAGAACCACGGAACTCGGGAGTGCCTAACGCCTTCTCCCGGGTTAACAGAATTCCTTACTCGGATTTCTGTGTTTGCAGACATAAACAGAGTTAAATCTTTCCTCGATTCGGGATTCTAAACCGGCGACTTGGGACACCACAAATTATCCCAAGTGGCGACTGTGAATCTAATAAATAATCCTGTTTCGATTGTCACTTTAATTGGAAATACTCCCTTATACCCTCCCGGGGGTAGGAAAAAGGAGGTGTGACAGACACCATCACGAGATGTTCAAGAAAGTCAAGAGTCAGGACCATTTCATATCATTTTCATTCTAAGAAATGCGGGGACTATCTGTATACGGTAAAAATCAGAAGGCCCGATTTTAGCCGTTGAAACGCTTCACAAGCGCGTCTCCAAAGGCTCGAGGCATGGCTCGAGGTTTGACCCCGAGGGTTCCCAATGTTTGACCTCGGGGCAGTGCAAATCGATGATTATCATGGGAGAGCGGGAAGTTCCCAAGGCGCGTGATCAAAGCTGACAAAACTTGTAAGAGAAGCACTAGTCTGTACCACATTAGCGAATAGCTATACCAGCTATATTTCTTTGTAATAAATGCATCTGTACCATGTTGGGATTTTTCCTCATATATAAAGGGGATCCTTGTCATTTTGTAAGGGAGGACACACTACATTGAATACAAGAACAAAAATATTCTCTGCTCTCTAACTTAGGCATATTCTCCTTTGATCTTATTATTTACATTTATTGCTTATATTTATTGTATTTCATTGATTGTTCTTCATTTATAGCTCATTATTGATCATAAAGAGACCTCATCAAGGCCTTTAGAACTGTTAGTTCCATCGATTGTTCACAGCCTAACGCATAACTCGACCTCGAGGCCCCGTACCAGCCAGGTCGAGGCCCCGATTCTTAGCCACTCGGTTTGCTTGATGCGTTACCTTCAAGCTCTTATCCTATTTTCTAGTCTCTCACTTAGCATTCATTGCTTAACAACTAGCATAAAAATAAATCACGTATTTTTAGAACCACAAAATCAAATCTAATTGTAATTACCATTTTCAAGGTAAACACTCTAGCTTCTTTTTGTAAAATATAATGTAGCCCCTACAATAATTTTTTAAGGAGATCTAGATTTTGGTATTCCTTGTTAAAGCTTAATTATTCGTGAATAAGAACTCATTTTGCTTGTTGGTCGATAGCTCCATAATTGGTTAGCACGAAAGCTAAAATGGAAAAGTGCCTTATAAAAAGAACTAAGCGGTCGTTGCAAATATAATCCGGTTTACAAGTCCGGAGTCGAATCCCACAGAGAACTAAGGTTTAGCTACAACTGTTCAATATTGCTAAGAAGACAAGCTCGAATAATTCCTATGTTATAAATATTAAGATTCTTGTATCTAATTAACTAACAAACTAAATTAGTAGATTAACAACTACAGATACTAAGGGTTTGAGACAGATTAAGGAGGTCTAGAGTTATGATTTCCCCAATTGTCGGAAACCTTCCCGCTACGTTTTCTATAAATTCGCTTAAGTATTCTCTACCGATCATGAGCGCTCAGACTGTCGTAACTCTCTCCCGAGTAATTACCACAATTTACTAGACATATTCTCCCGAATTAAGCTAGTTGGCATTAAGTATGGCTCACTCGGATCGCACGCAAGGTTTCGTTATCCCTAATCCCACCTTTAAACCCTCCGTATTGATCTCTCATATACGTTAGGAGTGATGTTGTTCAACAACTACCTAAATATGCACTCTCTCCAGAGTAATACACACTAAATAGGCACAGTCGATTGAGAGCTCTTCAACCAACCACAATAATAACGTAGTTGAACAACTAGAGAAAATACTACAGGAAATCTATATTAACGTAACAGGAAAATCATCCTCCAAAAGATTCCATCAAAACCCTAGATAACAAATTATCTATTCATAATAGTATGCAAAACCAATACTAGAATTCATAACCAATAATGGAAATAGGAAGAAGGAAGTGAAAAACTCGTAGAAGAATTCCCCGCCTTGCTCCTAGTGTATTCTTGCCTCCTTAGATCGAATCTCCGGCCTCCACGGCGGCTCTGTGCTCTCCCTAGGTCTAAAGTAGTATCCAACCTCGATCTTCCTCAAAAGTGGCATTTTTAGGTCTATTTATATGTGTAGGAAAAGTCCTAAATGTGTAGGTCAACTTCTAGTCAAGCCGGGAAACAATTAAAACCTTCAAAACTCGGACTGGGCCTGGCCTTAGGCCTGGCATCGCCTGGATAACGCCAGCCTAGGCCTGGCTTTAAGCTGGCCTCACCTGGATAAAGCCTGGTTAGGCCTGGCTTTAAGCTGGCCTCACTTGGATAAAGCCTGGTGGAGCTGGCTTTTGCCCGGGTTCTCCTTTTCACCATTCTCGGGCGCACTTTCGCCGTTGAAGCATCCCTTTGGCTCTACTTTCATGTACGATGCACCTACACATAAAATAGCCTCCATTCGCTCAAACAAAGTGTATTTTAACATTAAAGCATATAAAACGCAAAGCATATAATGTGCAAAAAAAACATAAATTATAGCCACACATCATGCTCTCACATTAAGTTTTGTTGGTTGAAGACGTGTTTGGGTTCGGATGTAACTCTTTGTTTCTTCTGGCTCGTCATAGAGGATTATGGGCTTGACCAAGGTCCTCTCAAGTTCTAAAAGTTTTTATTATTCATCAAATATAGTACATAAATAAAAAATATTTATAAAATTTTTACAAAAAATGAACAATAGTCAAAAATTAAACATAAACGCATACGTGAGATTTTTCTTTAACTTTCTATATTAATATTGGTTAATGAACTTCCATCATTGTCCAATATAATAGACCTAAAAGAATATTGGAAAGTCTCATATACCGTTGACAATGAGAAAAAAAATTATACAATTGTGTATGAAACGAAAAAGGAAAAGAAAACTGAAGTGGGATATCATCATTGCAATTAATGAGAATTAGAGAAATATTAATATTTATGTTGTGAAATCAGGTAATGAATCAGACACAAGGCACAACACCAATCTCATATATCCCGAAATGAAACACCTACAAGACTATGTGGTCCCAAATACTAATGGACAAAAGCTGCTACGTAATTTATTAGTAAAAGAAACAAGAGCGCATTGCCTATAGAATATTCTACAAAGAACGTATACCTTGTTGCATATGAGCCGATGTGATCTCAATGCAACTATAGATTTTGAAAGAAACAAAGAACTAAAAATTGAGAAAGATAAGATAAATGCGCTGAAAAGAAACAAAGAGATTGGGAAAATTAGGTTTTATTCCTCATGTCCTTACAGTATTTACTTTATCACAATATAAAGAGAACTAAGAACCATCTAACATTACTAGCAAACTAAGGGATTCTAATAAAAATAAATTAAAAATTTGTGGTGTTAAACTGCAATATAAACTTTATCACAATATAAAGAGAACTAAGAATCTATCTAACATTACTAAAAAAATAAGGATCCCGTTCCATTTTTCCATATTTTTTCACTGTTTACATCATAATTGATTTCCTTACTCAAGAAAAGTACATATGAATTAAACAAGATTAATGTGAGAGGTAAAATTAGGAATAATTGGATATATAAAGAACGTCCAAAATCCTTGAATTAAACTATTTAAGTACAATGAAAGAATTCTACAACATGAAAGAATAACACCGTTTATATATGAACTTGCTAATTAAGGTTAACTATAATCTAACTAAACTAGTCCTCGTACAATATTTGGAAAAGTTTCTAATTGATTAACCGCGCAAGCGAATTATAAAAAGAAACCCTCTCTTTTCCTAATCTTCTTTAGTATCTCTTCTCATCTGTGATGACACCATATCATGAAGAAGTCCGTCGTCTCCGGCCAAAGAGGAAGAATACGGGTAGGGCGAGTACCTTCTTTCTTGGAGTGAATTAGTTGAAAATAAGGATGAATAACCAACATTGAAGTTATTTAAAGGTAAAGTTGTAGTAGGGGAATAATGGAGGGGTTGTTGCTGCTGATCTTGATAATATTGAAGTTGTGGGATAGACAAAGGGGAATTGCTATAAATTCCTCCGCCTCCACTATTACCACCACCAATGGCGCCATCGTAGTAGGTGGTGGTTCGTGGCAGAGCGCCACCAATGCTCTGCGGCGGCGTAATGCGGCACGGATGTGTGTGAGTACCTTCATAAGTTGTAATAACTATTGAAGTATCTTTGACTGACCTTTCCACTCTCTTCTTCACTCCACATGAAATAGTTGTGCAACGATAATAGCTCCTGCACAAGAAATTTATGCACCTTACACTTAAATTTTAACAATGAATGGACTACTTGAAGAAAGAAAAAGGAAAATTTTCAAAATCAAGAAAGAAAAACTTCCCATTAGGATAAGCTATAGCAATCTTTGCGTAATTGTAGCCGGTTGGATTCGCTTTTTATTTTTCCTAACTGGTATATACTGATTATATATTAATTATATATGGTATATATATATATTATACATAAAATATATATGTGCCAGCTAGTTTTAGTTTAAACGATTGAATGAGCGGTAGAAGAATTAAACCTCTATAAAGTTAACGAATTTTCAATTATGAAATGTGTCATTTTCTAAACATGTATACCTTGGAAAGGGGCTGCTTTTCACAGCTTTTTGGCCGTATTTCCTCCATCTAAAACCATCATCCAAATGATCAATTTCACTCTTGGTCATGAATGCAAATCTTGGCTCTCTTTGCCTCTTTTGGACGTTCGTCTTTTTAGGTTTTAACCTAAGCCAACAAAGGAAAAACATCAAACGTTGCACAAAGGGAAAAAATTCAAATAAACAAGAAATTGGTAAACGGAAAAACTCACAAAGCATTTCACTTAATTAGATGATGCATTATTTAGAAACATATATTAAACCAGGCCCCCTTCAGAACAATTTAAGGTTTTAGGTGAGTTGGTTATATAGTTCAATATTGTATAAATATAATTATTGGAAAAAATAATATTCTTTCTTGATTGTATAATTAAGTTTTTAGATGAGTTAGTCGCATAGATGGTACATATTAGAACAGGCAAATGTCTTGAGTTCATATCTCATCGCACCCTTCATCAAAAATCTTAATTTTCACATGTTTGACCCATAAAAATTAAAGGAATCAAGCACGTGAGTAAATACACGTTGAAATTATAGTTAAGTAAATAAATGTGTGTTTTCTGTAACAAGTTAAGCTTTTAAATAAGGACAGCTCAACGCACAAGGCATCTCACGTTTACGCAGGGTCCGAGAAGGGCCACAGCCTAATGGTATGATGTAGACAGCCCACCTTAATACAAGCATTAGTGGTACTTCCACGGCTCGACCTCGTAACCTATAAGTCACGCGAAGACAACTTTATGTGTCTTAGATTGACAAAAACTTGCTAGTCCATTAAGTTTATAAGAAATGCTAAAAGAATAATTTATTTATTTTGGTCCATAAAGAAGCAGAATTTAAGCTTACTGTTTCTTATACTTGTCTTCATCTTCATCTTGTTGCTTTACTGTATTGCTCTGTTGATCATCCTCGGCAGCTTCAGTTGATGATGAAGAAATAGACAACGAATTGGGGGTCGTCGGATTATTCACCAACTCTGATGATTCTTGAAATGTGGAAGTTGGAGATGGAATAATAGCCAGTGATTGAGGTGGTGGAGTTTGAAGCAAATCGAAAATGGAAGGAATAGTAGTATTGAAATCAAGAAGATGAGCACCAAACATGTTATCTAAAAAACCTAAAGAATCCTTTTCAGTTTCACACAACATATCAAAGATGTTTGGTAAAGAAAAGCTAGTTTGAATCTGTTGTGAAAACATCGGATTTTCCAATGAAGTCTCTGCTTTTAGCTTGTTTTCCTTCTCCATAATATTGTACTAGGTTCTTGTTCAAATGTTGGTCTTCTGTTTCTCAGCTGTATAGTCTTATTGTTGAAGTGTGAAGAGAACTTTTGTGTTTCTTTTGGTTACTTTTTAAAGGGTTTTGTGTATGGGAAAAGAGGTTGGTCCAAGATAGCCAGGGGAAAGTAGTTTTTTACACTTGACCGGAAAATGCCGGTGGTCCAAACTAAATTAAATGTAAACTTTGGCTTATGAAGTAAGTTTAGTAAATTATGAAAATGTATTACTCCAGTATAGAGCAAAAACAGATCATTTTTACCATCGAACTGTGAAATGTTACTTAACAAAAAATACTGCTCATAACGAAGACTGTAACTAATGGACGTGTTCGATACATCGGAATCTGACTTCATCTGAATTCGCGTCGAAAAATCCCATATTAAAAAATAAAGCGCTCTCAGATAACTTCATATTCCGGACTCGAAAACACATGCTCACCAAGGGCGGAGCCACAAGCCGCCCTACGAGTTCGGTCGAACCCAGTAGTTTTTGCTCAAATAGTGTATTTGGTATTTTGAATTCATGAAATATTTTGAATTGCTTAGAACTCAGGCATTAACATTTGAAGTCGTGATCCAAAAATTCAAAACCCATAAGGTTGAAATCCTGAATCCACCTCTGATGCTCACTATGCACTATAAATTAGCATGTATATAGAGAGAGAGCACATGTATTAAATAGTGACTACCAGCTATCTAACACAAAAGTAACCTTTCAAAATTATTTAATATTAACTCATAAATTTGAATTAAAATAACCAATAAAAAGTTTCTCATTAGTCTAATTAATTTGATTAATAGAACTAATTTAACTAAGACCAGAAGGCAGAATTAGCAGGTGAGTGTTGAAGGGAAAAGGAGAGAAGTGTTGGCAATAATGTGGGGAAGAAGACCACCGCTTCAGCCAAATAGTTGGCGCTTTCTTACGCGTTGTTGTTGACCGGTTACCGGGAAGAGTGTGAACTGGCTTTGCTTACATGTTCGAGGGAAATTTAAAGGGGACATGTGTGCTCTTAAATCCTTCTGTGTTTTCCACTTTTTTTAATGGAAAATTCTTTCTTGGGGAACAAGAATGTCCGTCCCCATTCTTAAGTCATAGCTAAAAGAATAATAATAATAATTATTATTATTATTATTATTTAACAAATTAGATGGAGTTTTTATGCAAAGTTTTTATATTAATGATTACAAATAGTGTTGTAAGTGTTGGTCGAAGCTAGGGGTGTACATAGGTCGGGTTGGTTCGGATTTTACAATTACCAAGCCAAATCAATTGTGTCGGATTATTAAATCTAAAGATCAAACCAAACCAATAAAATTCGGATTTTTCAATCTCAGCTTTTCTCGGGTTTTCGCGTTATTCGGGGTTTTTTCGGTAAAATCTTCATAGAACAAAACATATAACTTGTGCTCAAAATATTTCTTTAATCCTAGTAAGATACAACAATATAAAGTACTTTCTAAGAAAATAATATAAAATATGAGATGTGTCATGGCATTATCCTAACAATAAATACAATAAAATTATGTAATATAAATATTGTTAATTAAAAAATCATAATAAAAATAAACATAATCTAAAAGTACTAAGTCATGCTAAAATAAGTAGACTAATAAGGGAGCATTAATTACATGACTAAACGCTAAAGAAAAAATAAAAATAGGTTATGCATTTTTATCTAAATTATTGCAAACAAAAAATATATATTCAATACATTCTCGTTAGTAGTATTGAATTGAATGTCTTTTGTTAGCATTAGTATTGATTTGATTTTGGTTTGGGCTTTTGTCAGCATTATTTAATTTACTAATATTAATGGCTATAAAACTTATTGGAACATTCAAAAGTTCCAAGAACCTTGAAATAATACCTTAAAAGATAAAATTATGAAAATTTTTAAAAAATATTTATAAATTACATCACAATAAGTATATTTATATATTAAATATATCTAAAATTTCTATATATTTAATATCGGGTTGGTTTGGTTTCGGTTTGACTTTCTTTAGTTAAAACCAAACCAAATCAATTATGGTCGGGTTTTTTTTTCCAACACCAAACCAAATCAAACCAAACCATAGTCGGATTTTTTTTCCGATTTGACTCGGTTATCGAATTGGTGCGGTTTGTAGGTTTCTTTTGTACACCCCTAATTAATATCATTATACAGCTTACATTCCCAACTACAATTTATGCTTTTAAAATTAGAAATTAAAGAGCGGCATGAAAGCAGGAACAACGTAACAGACAAGTGTTCCCAATTTCATAAAAACTAGATGTCCCAATTAAAGTCAACTATTTTGTTAAGCAATTGAATTCATCAAAGTCAAATGAAAAAGTAATAGCATTGGACCACCAATGATAGATGACATGTATCCTAGTACATATATCTTTTTAAATCATGGTGTCGGGTCAGCTTGCGCACATCTGAACTAATTTTATATATATATATATATATATATATATATATATATATATATATATATATATATATATATATATATATATTTGTTATCTCCCACCNTTAGGGATACGTACATAAGGGTAATTTTGAAAAAACAAATTGAATATTTTCTTGATTATATAAATGGACACTTATTTTGGACCAAAATAAAAAGGTAAATTGGCCACTTATTGTGGATCGGAGCAGGGGGCGGATCTAGAGTATGATATATGAGTTCCCCGGAACTCAGTAACTTTTGCGTAGACCTTGTATTTTTGTTAAAAATTTTATTAAATATCTATTTGTGAACCTAGCTAGTTATTACTGTATATTAATTTGAGATTGCGACAGGAACCCATAAACTTAAAATCCTGGATCCGCCTATGGATCGGAGGGAGTATTAAACATTTGTCTCGTTGTTCTCATTTATTGTTTGTTGCTTAATTAACTTTAGCCAATTATAAGATCTTTAGACATTTGTATCAGACCTAATTGTACAATCATGTGACAAAATTGACGAGAGTTTAATTAAGGTGATGCACGAAGAAATCGTGTACATAAAATAGTGAATAATAATGTTTAAAAATCAGAATAAATTTAAGCGTGATACACACCCTGCTGGACTTTCTTAGCCTCCAAAACTTTGCTAGGGGAGAAAATGAAAGGATATAGCGTCATCACGGCTTTATTTTTTTTTTTTGTTTTCTATCTAGCTAGGTAGAAATGACACCAAGTAGCCACTTTAAAGAACTGCAATTTAGAAATTAGTTAGTACGTCATGAATTTTAGTTTTTCAGTTTAAATTTTCGGAACAAAAATATGTTGAATTGTCATGAAGTTAAGATTTTTAGTGTGAAAGTTCTAAGACAAAATAAGTACTGGCTAATTTCTAAATAACATTCCTGAGAATGACTCTCTGTGCACTTGCCCCTCTATCTAGTCTCTGGTATCCGAATTACGGTCCCGACGAATTTGAATTCGAGCCGCGTAAGGCCTACTAAATGGGTGAGCGCTCTTTACCAAAAAAAAAATACGTTTTCAAATCTTGAACCTACCAGCTATAGTAAGGTAGAGGAATTCTATCTATTCCACCATAATATTTGATGGTGTTAATAGAGCTATTGAGCAACAAAATCTTACCTCCATATAGGAGTGGCAAACGGACGGGGCGAGTCGGATATGGTTCGGGTCGAAAGAAGGGTAATAAAAAAACGGATAAATTATTCAACCTGACCCATATTAAATATGGATAAAAACGGGTTAACCGGCGGATAATATGGGTAATTATATTATCCATGACTTTTGAGTATGATCACTTTTGGTAGAATTTCTAGTCTCCCCAATTTGAGGAACCCCCAATTTGAGGCTTTACAAATGTAAAAGTTAAACTCATTCGTTATCCATTGGTTGCCCATTGGTTATCCATTTTCTAAATGGATAAATATGGTTTTTATCTACATTTGACCCGTTTTTTAAAAGTTCATTATTCAACCCGTTTTTAGTGAATAATACGGATGGTTAACTGCTTTCTTTTAATCATTTTGCCACCACTACCTCGGTTGAATCCAATATCCACGAACATGGCAAACAGACGGTTCATATATATTTTCGAATCCAACAACAATGTTGTTACTGTATTGTTTAGAGACAATGCACATGCGAATCTTGTCGACGCGGTTTCTGCTTAGCGAATGATGTAGCCATTTAAGTTATTATTATTTTATATATATACACGATATATATCGTAATAATTTTTTACTTTGGCAATATAAATTTAATATGTGATAGCAAGTTACAACTATCTTTATAAGATTGTTTATCAGTGAGTATTATTTATCATAAAGATTTACGTATAATTATATTATAAATAATCTAATCTTGTAAATATTTTGTACACTAGTGTGTATATAACTTAAACTCGTAAATGAATTTAATGTCTAGGTTCTATTTCCATAGGCTAGGATTTACTTGCGTTTCACGCGGCTTTTCATTTTCCCACCTTATGTTTGGATTCGTCTGATCTATCTCTGTCTCACTATTCTTCTTTTTTTCTCAATATGGCAATGGGCATGGGAATTTCTTTATTCTATATCTGTACTACTTTATGGTAATGGCCATGACATTTCTTTATTCTACTATAATACTTGGGTAAATATTTATTCGCACTCGGTGTTTACGTCAAATCAAACAGTTTAATTATGAGAGTGACCAATTAAAGTGGACACGCATATCACCTAACCATGATTAACTGACAAATAATTTATATGCAAGACAAGTATTATATATTCATTTGCTTGGTGTAAATACCGAGTGGGAATAAGTTTTTAGCATAATACTTCTATAATGGGGCTTTTTTTACTTTTACCCCGCAGCAGAAACTACTTACATTTGGCAGCCGAAAAAGTGTATAAATTTTGTATAATTTTTGTATATAACATACAGAATGTATGTATATATATATATATATATATATATCAAAAATATACTTTTTCGGCTATTATTTTGAGAACGACTATACTGTATCATTTTTCCATGCCTTAATAGCGTTTGCCAACTAGCCTGTTTTCATGTTTCTCAGTGTGGTCAGTACCGAGTGTAAAAGGCCATAAGAAAAGGTTACGTCAACTTTCTTCCCTTAGACTTTAATATTATACATACAACATAGAAAAGAAGATGGTCAAGAAAGAAGTAGTCATTGCATGTAGAAGAGTAGACTTTTTCACTAGTTAATTAATAATAGACAGAGATATGTTTGTATTTACATGGAAAAAGTACATGGTTTTTGAGAAAGAATGTGTCCATGGTACCAAAAGCATTCAAGTTTTGATGCAAACTAGTTTCTATATCAATTAAATTTGTCAACACGTAGTTTTGAAATACTACAAAGATCCCCATCAGGGAACAATTACTTTGTCAAAAGGTGTCAATTCAGCTGCATTTTGCTCCCTTTTGTATTACCGTTCCCGAGCCGAGAGTTTACTGGAAATAGCCTCTCTACATTCTCAAGATAGGGGTAAGCTCTGCATAGACATAATCCTCCCCAGACCCCACTTGTAGGATTACACTGGATTTGTTGTCGTCGTCGTTGTTGTTCTATTACTATACCCCACCCCAACGGAGCGACATCGTCCCAAGAGTAGTCAATTGAATCCCCTTTACTAAAAAGTTACACCGTGAACAAGTACAAGATAAAAATTACGTAAATCACTAATACTAAGAAAGTTTCTAATTCAACAGCGAAGGGGGTTCAAAAAATGTTTTAAATAATGAGTTCTAACTTTAAACTCCAACTACGACATTGTAGCATTTTTTTGAATCCCCTTGTCGTCAATCCTGCCTCTACGTATGCGCACCGCCAATTCCCCTCTGCAACCCCAATGGCACCAGACGCGTTTTCTGATAATTCAGTAAAGCCATGCTTAGAACAGAAGTATGTAAACCAAAATCATACTATTGATTATTGAGTATTGACCTAGTGTGTGAATTCAAACCAGTACATGCGGCTACTAACATTATGGTACATTTGAAAACAACATAAAAACAAGAAAACAGGTCAGAGTCTCTGTCTCTTAGCATACGAATGACCGCCAGTTATAATAGAAAATCTTTATACTTAGAATAAGTAAATCTGGAATCTGGAATACACACTTTCCACAAATACTAGTGCACTTAGCTTTATAAAGAAAAGTAGCATGGTACTATTCAGTCTTTTCCTTCTTATGCCATTCAATTTTAATACCAGGCTATCACACCATATTCTGCTTACATTTTGTTTAAGCAGAGTCTGAAAATTGAGCAGGAAGCAACAAAAAGGATAGCCCGGTGCACTAAGCTCCCGCTATGTGCGGGGTCCGGGGAAGGGCCAGACTACAAGGATCTATTGTACGCAGCCTTACCCTGCATTTCTGCAAGAGGCTGTTTCCATGGTTCGAACCCGTGACCTTCCTGAGCAGGAAGCAACAATAAATTAAAATGTGCTATGCAGAAATGAATAAATAAGAACCTGTATTTCTGGCATATTAAGGTTCCATTTTGTTTAGCAGGAAGCAACAATAGATTAGGTTGTGTTATATAGAAATGAATAAATAAGAACCAATATTTCTAGCTGAGTGACTCCAACATAGAACATGGCACCAGCAGCATTATCTATAGTCACCTGACGAGTACGTTTGTGAAGTTGAATGTGAGTACAAATATTTTCACATCGTATGAGACACGCGGCGCATGGGGTGAATGATGATCATTCACAGTTAAGAATTTTAAAAAATCTAGCTCTCATTCATAGCTTTGGAGGAAAGCACTCTAAAGACAAGGTTTAAGCTTGAATTACTGACATGGTCGGGGTTGAACAGGGTTAGTCCGTTAGCAGCAAATGCATAGTTATCCCATGATTCAACAATCTTCCCGAAAAATTGTATCATTACATTGTAAATCGTCTCACAAAGGCACGATAAACTCATCCAACTCACATTTTGTTTCTTTGGCAAATTCACATATGTCTCTTACTCGTAGAAGCCAAAATTGAAAGATTGAACCCATTAATGATGGCAAAACCAAACCAATATGATCTTTGCATGGATAGTTCAAAAATCAACCTACAAAGATGAACCGAAAAGATCTGAATCGTACTCTGTGAAGCAACATCTACCACCACCTCTTTCAATGAAAGATAGGTGTTTCTCATGATTCTTTGGGAGTAGTAGCTTGTCGAAGTCGACGTTGATGTACATCCCAGTTGTATACACGAGCAGTTGTGACCTGAGCCATAGCAACTAAAAGAATAAGCACAAAAGCAACTAATAGCAACAAGTAGCATACCAGAATCAACGTGTTTCCAAAGATGAAGTAAAATAAGTAATTAACATCAATTAGCTAAATAATTGAGAAATTGCCCAAGTTCCATAATTAGGTACATTCACCAAATACATCATTAAAAATGAGTGGTATATTCCCTAACAAATGTAAAATCAGTAAGAAGTAACTAAAAATTTACTTAAGCCAATTTACAGGCAACAGCTTGCAAGCCAGCAGCACTTGAATACAAGCTAAGTTCTTAGTCAGATGAGAGTCAGAGCAGAACTGACCTGAGTTATTGTCACTTGATCCCTCAGAAATTGTAGATCAGCCACAAGAACTTCTAAACTGGCTTTTGCATTTTCCAAGTTCGTTTGAAGAAGGGCAGAAGCCTGTACAGTGAACAAGATGGGAAGACCAATACTTCAAATATCCAAGAGTGCATACTTCCGAAATCTTACAATAGAACTACATACCTCTTCACATGAATACTGCAGCATAACATTTGCCCCTAGCCATAAGCACACAGATTCAGCATCTTCAATCTTAGCCCGGGAATAAATACCTTCTGCCACTTCAAAATCAGCGATTAGCGCCTGCAACCAACGAGTCAAACCAAGATCAAATTAAACATGGCAAGTTAAAAATTGGGGCTGAACATCGGCTGGAAGTTATTAGTGAAGTAAACCAGGGAAAAATGATTGAAACCTTGTCTGACTTCTGTTTAGGCCATTAACCATTTAAAAGTAACCAATTCAACTCTTAAAGTAATGCAGTGTAAGCAATGGGCCATCCAATTCTTACCCATCAAATGTTAAACTTAACCACAAGAGAAACTTCTTTGAGTAAAGTGATCTACAGAGTAAAATATATCTCCATAGAGATTAAGGAGTGACCCAAAAATATTAATCGAGTTTAAACGTGAGAGGAAAGGATCCCATCCTCCAATTCTCCCTTCCCGTTCTACCTCTTCCCCTTTTGCTGTCATCATCTTAGAGTAGCCAAGTTCACAAATAAACATCCTTCAAACAACGATTGCAACTACAACTTGTCATTAGCTCCATTAAGGGAAGAAACAATAAGTAGTGAACTGGTATCAAGCACAACATTAGTATTAAAATTACGGGAATTGGAGAACATTATGCGTGTAGGCATGAAACACAAACTTGGGCTTGAATTCTACGATGACAAGTATAGTAATAGAATGGGAAGTTGTAAGAGAAATAAAAGAAAACTTGGCAGGTTAAATTCTAGAAAGGGCCAGAATGGATGGGAGTTTCAGCACTTTCTAATGTATCCAAAGGTAGATTCATCTAGCAGCCTGATTGGTATTCCAATGCAGAAATGTCAACTGCAATAGAATTGGTGAGTAGATCAAAGAGTGAGAGAGAAATGGCGGAAGAATGGACCAAAGATAATACATTCTTCGGAGACATATCAGTTTCGTCCTTTTCTTCATTTTATTTTTCTGATATAATGGTGTTCTATCTACTGTGCACACTTCGACTATCCACCGGGTACTTGAGAAAAATAACTCCTTCAAACAGAATGGCCAAGCAAATGATGGAACAGAGAGAATGCAGTCATTGAAGGAGCAATATAACGGTGGAAGTGTGGTGGTTGGAGTGAACGAAAGAAAGAGAAGGAGGTACTATAGAGAGAGGCTCTACTTCTCTCTAGCATAGAAAAACTTTCTCGTTGTAGCTCCTTGAAAATCCTGAACCTTTTAATCGTCTTCAAATAGTACTTTCAGCACCATTATTATCTTATTTCTAACCCATGGGCAAGGATGCCCAAGTTAGGCTTATGAAGGATACAGGATTGCAACCAATTGTTAGCTAATAGCAGTTATCACCGTACTAAGAGAATACTGGATAACTCTCTCCCGCGGTAAATCTCATCTGAAAATATCCATCTTTCTGAACTGCTTCACCACTAAATGTCTATATCATCTAAATACGATTTTTGAATTAAGAAGTTTATGCTTTCTCACATTCACATTACAGACCTAAATAAATAAAACAGAAAGGTAGACTACCAACTTAAAAATTACCTAATATGCAAATGTCTAGGAGTGCATCAGGCAAATTTCACTCAAAGTTAAAAACAATAGCACTGGGACAAACCTCACTGCTGTCCTTCTTAGCTTGCAAAGTAGCAACTATATCCAAGCATTTCTCTATGTCGGGGATCTTTGCCTGTGTAGAGTGAATAAGGATAAGCCAATTCTCCACGTGTTAGCAAGACAATAATATAAAAGCATCAAGCCAGCTAAAGCGAGAAACTTTCAAAATCACTTAGACTGAGCACAGAAGAGATGTCAAACATGTAATATTCAACCCCTTTGAGCAATACAACATCACAACAGCAAATTATAAATGGTGGGAACGACATTTGGCAAAATGTATGAGGGAGTCTATACTTTGGCCACCTGATGCAAAGACTAAAGTAGAATTCTCTAACTTCTGCTCCACCTTCCAGAAGAATCAATAAAAGGATAGAGTGACACATGAACATATTCTCCATTTGAATTGCATTATGGCCTATTTCCTCAATTCAAGTATGTGGCAAACCTGGGAACTCATATTAACAGTTACTTAAATTGAAATGAATACTATGAAAATAGACAAAACAGTGTACCTGAAGGTCCCTCTGCTGTGCCAGAAGTTTCATTTCAACCACTCGGTACTGCTGAAGTCTGCAAACAAACAACATGTATTCAGAAAACAAAAGGAGCCCATAAGTAAACTAAGCACTAACTAAAATTTCCACAGCAGGACTAAATTAGCGTGTGCTTGTGTACTGGACTAAACTAGTATGTGTCTTAGTTGACTTGTCATTTTGAATGACAAGTTGGAGTTGGACACGACATGCAATGGCCAAATATGTATGATCAACCGAATTCAGAGGTCTCTTTAGTCAAAATTCTGTAATCTGCTTTTCGTAAACTTTTATGCAATTAAGAACATGCACTTTGGTTTGACGCTTTAGATAGATGATACAAGAAACTGTAAGCAAAGCTGAAAGCGAAGGAGACATTATACGTTCAGATTAGCAACATTTTGGAAGAGCAAGAGACTCAGTAACACGATAAAAGGACAAAAAATTATGGGGCTTTAACAACGAGAACAACACAGATTCTGAAGAACCACAAATTCCAGTCACTGCAAACAGATGTATACACACTTCCATGTTTGTAGTCATACTACTTTTATTTAGTCATGAACAGATTTAAGAATATAATTGCACAAAATTTGATTTATTTTCTGTAATGCTGTAGTGGCCTATTATCCCTTCTCTACTTCTTGTCCTCTTTAGTCCGTCGTACTAAAATAAGATCTCACCCCACTTATTATCAGTGAATCAGTATTTCTAAGGCACGAAAAACGCTTGGTGTGTAAAAGGTATCCCGTGAATAGAAGTGTGTCAAAGGGATTTCGATACAAGATTAATCAACCACATAGTCAGCTATTCAACTCGATTTCAGGCCAACAATTGTCAAATCCAAACCTACCTGTTAAAGTATGATCTCCAAAAATTCACATTGCATTTGATTTCTCAGCAGCCCTAAGTAAATAAGGAGCAGCGAATTCAGGGGTAAAGGTCCTATTAACCATTTGCTACAATGTTTTTTTTTTTAAAATGAGTTAATGTAACAAGTAAGCTCCCACAAGAATCTTTCCTTGAGCCGAGAGTCTATCAAAAACAGTCTCTCTACATTGAAAAAGTAGGGGTAAGGTCTCCGTACACATTATCCCTTCCCCCCATACCCCACTTGTGGGATTACACTAGGCTTTTTGTTGTTGTTGTAAGCTCCCACGAGAACAGCACGTTAAAGGTTTGATCTTAACCTTTTACTCCGTATCCAGATTAAAAGATAAAAGGTATACAGAACTCCCAAGCAGTTACAATTTCACTAAAGACTGAAACTTTACATGACAGTGAACAACCAAATTCTAATTAATTAATAGCGTCAAGGAAAAGAGCTCAAGTTCTCCGCATCGACGTGTGAAAACTATTTACAAAATCAGTTCAGCTAAAAGTTAATTGCTGGTAATTCTATTTAATAAACATTTGTCTATACCTCACTTATAATTGTCAAACCTATAATACTGAAATACTGAAAAATATCAATAAAATCACTATCATTATACTCTATACAACTCATTGTGCGAAATTTAAATGTAACCTAAGTATTTTATACACCAAAATATAAAACTAAAAATGGACCTTTCTTGGAGAAAAGCAAGAGCAGAGTTAACATCAAGATCAGATTGGGTAAGATAGGACTGAACATCTTGTACAAATGACGCCGCCGGTATTCCCCTTCTCTCCGTTATTGCTTCCGCCATCTCCGTCCAGAGCTTGTTTACAGTTTGTAATTAATTTATAGTGATGATTCTGAGATTTTTCTCAGTTGTTTTTGGTGAAGATGGAAGAAAGCATTACAGGAAAACGACGTCGTTAGGTCGGGCTAATCGACAAAATGTTACCGTATGTAACAAAAATAAGAAAATTGAAAAGAACAAAATTGGTTTTTGAGTAAAATGTGTCTGCAAGCCGGATTTGATTTAGTTGTTTAAATTTCAAATAAAAAATTAAAAAAAAATATATATATATAGATGTTACCTCGTATAATGCATTTGGAGATCATTTTTCAAAATATATTTGACCTCTTTTTAAAAAAACATGGAACATGACTTATACCTAGAAGTTTTAAAAATTATCATAAATACTCAACATTACCTTCATCAATAACATTCATTATATTATCGCAAACCATCGTCCTGAACATAAATAAATTTAATATAAAATTATAATTTTTATAATGAACTACATAATACACTATCAGTGACCAAGAAGACGAAGCAACATTGTTACAAAATAATAAATGGTGGGCTCTTTTATAAAATACAAAATTGGGAAAATCTCACTTTATACCCATTAATTCCGAACTATTTACCATTTAATGCACAGGCCCAAACTATTCACTACTCCTATCCATGCGACCCAAACTATTTACCCGGTTATTCATTTATTCTATTAAAATAGCTGAGAAAAATCAGAAAGAGTGCGGCCTCTTCTCTTCTCTTCTCTCTTTCTTCTTGATATCAGCAATTCCCCAATGCATGTTTTTTTCCTTTTTCTCTGAAACCCCTTATGTATTTCTCAACCTTATCTCTTTAGTTTCTTCTACATATTCAAACACCATCTTCTCCTTTTTACTAGATCCAACAGTCACCACCTCAAAAAATTCAGAAAACCAATAACGAAATACCAAAATTTTTCCTAAAAATGTACTACCCATATGATTTCTTGAAATATTCTCGTCAAAATTGAGGAATTGTTGTTAGTTTGAGGAATTATTATTTTTCGGTAGTTTGGGTTTTGTAGAGTGAGAATAAAAGTGATAATTTTAGTAACTCCATATACTTGAATTATTTCCTTGTTTGTTGCTTCTTTAGTTACTTGTAATTTGTTCTTACAAAATTGTTCTTCCATTTTTCTTATATCCTTCTTCAAAAAGAAATTAGATCTGATTATCTGAGAAGTTGACCTCTGGCTAGTTTCAATTCTGCTCCACTCTTTTCTTGATTGTTCCCTAGCTCTTGCTCTTACCTTGGCTTAAAATTTTTATTTTGAAGATTTCTTGTTTGACTCAAAGTAGGTGCTGTTAAATATTGCTTATAATACCTTATGCAAGTTCATACTGAAATTTGATAGCATTTGGAGCTGATTTGAGGTGATTGAGATCGAAATTTTCAGTTGAAAATTGAAGAATAACACATCTACCTAATAGTATACTGCTACGGTATACAATATGTTGTAGGAGTATATAGCTATACGGCAATAATATACTATTATAGTTTACAATGTACTGCAACGGTATATTGTAATAATCGAAGAAGAACACCGTTACCTAACAATATACCGCTACAGTATAAAATATACTACATGAGTATATAGTTATACTGCAACAGTATACTATTATAGTATACAATATATTGTTATAGTATACTGTAATAATATGCAATATACTGTAACAGTATGCTGTAATAGTATACAATATACTATAATAGTATACTTATTACCCGTACTCTTCATTGGGAGCAGGTTGACTACAGAGGGTTCCCCCCTAATTGAACAAAGTCAAAGGTTTGTTGGTGGCAAGATCGGCATGCCTTTCACTTGTCTTTTCTCTTTTAATTTGCTTTAAGCTTTTACCCAGCGTGAGGGGTGATCACGCCCAACTAGCCTTATAAAAAGGACTCTACGGACGTTGCAAATATAACCCGAGTATTACGCCCAGGGTTGAATCCACAGAGAGTTAACCTATCAACCACTATCTTCAGACCCACTAATTCTTCAGAACCAGCTTCCCAAATATTCAAATCTCAGTTGAATGTTCTTTAACAACTACGCTTGCAAGTAACTAAATAGCTGTAAACTAAACTAATGAGGTTGTAAACAATTATGATAAAAAGCTAAGGCAATAATTTCCCCTATTGATGGAATCCCTTCTGTTTATGCTCATACAAATTTATCAACACATCTCTATCAATTATGAACGCTAATCTTACCGTAAATCTCTCCCGAGTAATCACAGTAATTTACTATTGCACTCTCCCGAGATACACTAGCTTACTTTATTTAACACGATTCACTTTAGATTACACCCAAGACTTCGTTATCCCTAATCCCGCCTTTAAACCCGCAATTATAGATTCCTCTAATAATCTAGGAGTGGTGTTGTTCAACAATACCCTAAATATGCACTCTTTTCCAAGTTATGCACACTAAATAGGCACAGCTAATTGAGGATCCTGTCAATTAACTACAACAAACACGAAGTTGAACAAATAGAGATTAAACTAGCAAATTGTATTCACATAAACAAGAAGTTCATCACCCAATAGGTTCCATCAAAACCTTAGATAAGGAATTTAGCTACTCATGGCTATGGGAAAATAAACCAAGATTGAATTCATCATAAAAATCAAAAGTAAAGAAGAAAGATGTTTGGAGTATTCTCTCCCAATGGTTTTCCTTACTAAGAAACCTTAAAAATCAATATATGCCTCTCTTGGGCGAAGTCTAATGTTTTAAATAGGGTTTAGGTCTAAAAATCCCGTGTTTTACACTTTAGTCCCTGAAGTTTTCTGCTTCCGCCGCGGTTCTGCCGCGGTCGCGGTCAAACCGCGACCAAAAGCCTTCTCTGATTCTGAATTTATCCGCAGCTGTCTTCCACCGCGGTTCTACCGCGGTCCACCGCGGNCTTATATTTTTACTGCATTTTTCAATATTTTATTATCATTTCTAGTCTAACTAGTATATATGGAGATTTAGTGGCCGTAGATTATGTTTTCTTGCTCCATAACTGGTTGTGTTACTGCTAATGGTAAAGTGTGTACTGATATTTGTAGGGAAGGAGATCAAGGTTTGCATGGCAATCACGTGGAATTAGAAAAGGAACAAGAAATAAAAAAGAAAAAGAAAAAGAAAAAAAATAAAGAAGGTCAAATTTGAGTGTTAAATAATTTATGGTAAAAATAACAATAATACGATTGGGGCAAAAATAAATGAATAAAAGAGAAAAAAGAAAAAAATAAGAAGAAAACGAGAAAAAAAAAAGGAAAAAAA
Organism: Nicotiana attenuata; assembly: GCF_001879085.1. Lineage (NCBI taxonomy): Eukaryota > Viridiplantae > Streptophyta > Magnoliopsida > Solanales > Solanaceae > Nicotiana > Nicotiana attenuata. The sequence goes on from NW_017673421.1 coordinate 107,971, forward strand.
AGAAAAGAAGCATAGAAATAAAAAAGAATTGGAGAATAAAGAAAAAATTCCCCACAAAAACTACTATGGGTAGGAAATGAATTAGTTTATGGGTAGAAAAATAAATGGGTAGACAAAGGTAAATAGTTCTATCTTTGTGGGTAACTGTGTCAAAACCCCTAGAATTATATATATATATATATATNAATAGTATACTTATTACCCGTAAATTCACTTGCATTTTCCCTTTTAATTTGCTTTAAGCTTTTACCCAGCGTGCGGGGCAAATTGAAAATGCAAAAAAAGAAAAAAAAGAAAAAAAATGTATGCTATATAATGTAACGGGTATACTCTTACAATTAGATCCTTTTAGAATTTTTTGAAATTTTTATTGACAACTGATATTATTTCAGTTTAATAATTGAATTAAATTTTTTTAACTCTTTGCGTACAATTGTATACCCTGTTGGTATAACTATATACTATATTGGTATCATATGTTAGTTAATATTTTTTGGTTGTATTAGCTACATTTAATTGATACACAATTTGATTTTTCTTTAGTAATAATATAAAAAAAAGAATAATAAAAAATAGTGAAAACAGTAAATGAAATTAGATTATGAAGAGAAAAAGAATATAAAAAAAAAGTTAAAGGAAATTAGAAAAGGAAAAAAGAAAAAAAATAAGAAGAAAAGGAGAAAAGAAAAAAACGAAAGAAAAGAAGCATAAAAATAAAAAAGAATTGGAGAATAAAGAAAAAATTCCCCACAAAAACTACTATGGGTAGGAAATGTAATTAGTTTATGGGTAGAAAAATAAATGGGTAGACAAAGGTAAATAGGTTTGTTTTTGTGGGTAACTGTGTCAAAACCCTACAAAATTTGGGGCAGTTTTTAAAAAATGTAATAGTAATATTTTGGGCCAAAACCAGCTCAAGAACTGGTTTTGGAATTTAGGTCTTGGGAATTTGCCAAAATATGGATAAAATTTATGAACAAACATGTAACAAAAAAAACACAAATAAATTTTGGCAAAATCTATGGCCAAACGGGTCCTTAATATAACCAATAAAGTAGACAGTGAAACCAGATGGCTATTTGTGTAAATATCAATTTATATAATGGCCTATATTTGCTCTTATTTAGAAATGGTCCAGAGCCTCAATCTCACCATTTGGTAAAGATGAAGGGCTGGTACCAAGTTTCTGGGTTAATATTCCAAAGTGTTGCCTCTCATAAAGCACTATCTTTTAGTAGTAATTAGCCATCTATAGATACCATTTGCTATATTACGGATTATAGATACCTTTTTTGCGGTTATAAGATGTATTTGATGTATTTAAGCTATTGTATTCATGAATACTGTAGCAAAAATAGGCGTGAATCAGGGAAGTCCAGCTAATCAGTTGTTGTATTCGAGTGTATTCGATTGTATTCATGGAGTGAAACATGGGATTACAGCTGGACAGATTATTGTATTCGACTATATTCACGGCGTGAAATAAGGGGATTACACTGTTTTTAAAATGGAAAGTGAATCAATTAACATAATAGACTCCTAATATAACTCAACAAACTCAATTATAACACATAAATTTTGTATTTTCAGTTATAAAAAAGATTCTCAACCGAAAAATACCCCAAAAACATAGCAATCTTCAGAGAAATTATATAATACATCTGAATACATAAATTATATTAATTAAAAAAACATATGAATACATTCATGGCATATAGAGAGACAGAATACAATGAAATACATAAAATACGGCGGGATACATTGAAATACAATGAGAAAAAAGACAGTGAATACAATGAAATACATGGAATACAATGAGATATATTGAATTACAATGGAAAAATATATGAATACAATTAAAAGACGATGAATACAATGAAATACATGAAAATACAACATGATACGTTGAAAATACATTGAAATATATTAACAGAAAATCAAGTTTCTCAGCCCCAAAATCCGTCGTCTTTGTTCAAGAACAAACCCTAATTTTCGCGAATCCGCCGTCGAGGAAAAACCCTGAATCTCACTGTTCCCACACATCCTGCACATTGCTTTTGACACATCTGGCAGTACCATCATAGCTTTTGTGAGCCCTTAGCTTTGATTCGATTCGCAATAAGCCCTTACCAAATATCTACCAACCATTTCTAGTTGTTGGTCTGTTTGTTTCAATTGGGTTTTGTGTGTATGTGATGTACAAATCATACAACATATACATAGTATCTATCTATGGTTGAATGCCACCTCTTCCTTTTTCTCTCTCTTCAGTTATAATCCTATGAAAACTCTTCACACGCCGCCTCACTTCACTTTGACTTCCTCTGTGTTTTTCACAATTCAAGAAAATCTCCCTTTTTGTTTGATTTTTAACCTTGAAAAATCAAGAAAAGCCTTTTCCTTGTGAATTCATAATTCATGGAGAAAGATTAGCGTTGAGAGAGAGTGGAGAAAAATATGAAAGAATGAGAGAGAAAAATAATACAAAGCCTATTTTATAGCTTAAGGGTAGGAGGTGACTATAAATAGATATTTGGCTATAAAAATCAAAAGGTAGCTATAGAATATAATTTTTAAAATGATATTCATTTAAAATAAATAAGATATCAACCTGCTACAAGAGGTAAAAATTCTTATAATATATATACAAATAATATACTCCTACATTTTATCGACTATTATTTTTTGGAGTGGCTAAAAGTACACATTTCTTAACAAGTTTCCAGGCCTAACAAATGGGCCGTGCTTGGCCCAATGTATCAATTGTTTCCTCATCAAAACCCTAATTCCACTCTCTGCAGTATATGTACTCGCCTACGTCTTAGAACCTTACACTCCATCCTTCATTACTCTCTTCTCGTCTCTTCTTTGCTTGCAAATTTATAAGTTTCTATTCTTAATTTCAATTTTCAACTGAATTATATTCTTTGCCTTTGAATTGGCACCCTTGAAATAATTAAGGATATGGGTTTTTTTCCAAGTTTGCATTTTTATGCAAATAAAAAAGGCAGAAATTGTTTTTGCAGGATCGTTGAGTCGCTTTGCCTCTATTATTTTCTAGGCTTAGTGAATAAGATCCTGTAAAATTATTCAATATATTTTTAGTTTTTTTTTCTATTTTTTCTGAGTGGGGATTTTCCTATGATGGCATGAAATCTTTGAGACCTGAATTCTCTATTTTGATGACAACTACAAGCATTTTTCTGAGGATTTCCCCACTTCCTAAAAACAATCTAGAAAAATTATTTTCCTTGGTTCTTATTTGATGTATGTCCTTTTATTTGTTTCTTTTTTATAATTTGTTATCTTTATTTGTGTTGAATGGAAAAAAATGATTTTGGGTAGTAATATATTATTGTTGAGATGATGATTGCACTGGGCTCTGAGCAGTTTTAAGAAACTGCATTAAATTGATGCATAAATGCAGCCTAGAAAACTACGTCTGATCACACTCTTTGTTGATGGAAAACTTTTAATATTAGTATCATTATTTATGTGTTTTTACTTATTTTTCACATTTATTATCATTTGGTAATAATAATAATAATATTAGTTGAGCTTTAATCGAGAAGCACACTTAGTAAGTATTCATAATATAATTGATTATGACTCTTTGAGATCAAGGTTTAGTTGTTGTACAACATGTGAACATGGACGCAGCTAGAGTGCTGTGAACGGGTTTGAATACAATAACTTTGATTCAAACGTTATATTTGTCTTGAAAGTTTTATTAAATATATCTAAATTATTAATTTATTACTCTCTAACTTAAATTAATTAGAATTCTGAAATTATAAATTTTAAATTTTGGTTCCGCCTGTCCCTTCTATATACACACTTGTAAGAGTTAATACATTGCTTATGTGTTAGTAGTGACTTCAAATTTGTGTCGATTCTTCTGTGCAGACTTGTGACTATTGAAAGAAAATCCTTGTCAAATTGTTAGTGCTTTTTTTTTTTTTGAAATGAGCGTTTGTTCATAAAATCTTCTTTTCACTTAAAGTTTCATTTTGAAAATTTCGAAAATTTGAAAAATTTCAATAATTTATTTCTCAATATTTTCATTCAAATCACTCAACTTCAAAAATAACATATACTGAAATTTATGTTCAATTCTTATGTCCAAACGCATACTAAGCTTACTGAACTTATAAAAACATCTTTGTTATATTAGTGTGTGATAAACACAATGTAATCTCCAGTCTTACCTTGAAATTATGTCACTTTAAATTTAAAGAATGTTTTCAACATCAAATCAAAAGATGGGCAATGGCTAGTGTTGTAGGTTCTTTTTGTTATTGTAGGTTAATTGATTACAACTATAGATAGGGTCCCACAAGTTTCGAATTTCTCCGTTGGGGAATTCACATGAAGGGAACGAAAATTGTTCTTTGAATCGAACGTGAAAGTATTTTTCCAGCGGACGGCTTTTTCTGTAACTCTACTCTCGACTTGGATTATATATCTAAAAAGGTCCGCTCTCGACATAGTACATATATATTGAGGTCAAGGAATACAGTTACACGCTAACCCTAATCGAAATGCATACATTTGCTCATACATGGACCCTACAGGAATTACCCAAGCGGTCCATTGAAAGAGGTTAATGGCGTAGACGATGGCAAAGTGAAAATAAGTTTTAACTTGAGAATTTAGTTACATAATTAGGAGAAATGACTTTCTAAACAAGCACATCTAACAAGGATGTTAAAAAGAAGAGAGCTCATTTAGAGAACCTTGACAGGAAAAGACCCCTTCAAGTTGTTTTCAACGATTAAATAAATACCTCAACTGGATCTTTTTTTACATATAGCCCCGTTTAAGTAAACACCTGATACAATAAATAAATAAAATAAAAACATTAGGTATAAATACAAAAATTGGCATTGTTTGTTACTATAATAATTTTTTTTGTTGACTTCTTCAAATGTTAACCCCACTTATGTAAATTTAAGCCCACGCCACTAAGTATACCTACAACTTGCTATAAAAACCGAATAGGAAGGATGGGCTGATTTAGTTAGTTTATGGTGAACTCGAATAAGTCTTTCATCCACAAAGGAAATAATTTTGACTTAGGTTCAATTTTTTTATGCTTAATTTAAATATGTCTTTTAAAAATTGCAAAAAAAAAAAAAGTCATGAAAGAGTGCCTCTAATTACAAAATTTGCTTAAAGAATAACTTAATTCTATATATTCTTTGTTTGACTAGATTAATTTACTTTTATTATTAAAAAAAAAAAGAAAAGGAAAAGGGCTGTATTCTGGGTGCCACTACTTATATACGTATTACAGATATCTCACATAAAAGTAAGAATTTTAGCAAAGCGAGCGGGTGGCGTGGCACCCCTACCTAATAAGGTAGATCCGCCCCTGCTCTTGATGGAGCCTTCCCTGGCAAGAGGAGCTTATACATAAAAGATTGTCAGCATATCCATGTTACATGAAACATCAAAATTTATATTATTACAAATAAAGACATTTATTCTACAGGACAATCACTCAGCATTATATATATTTATTCTACTGGACCATCACTCAGTACTAAACTGACTACTTTAAAACAATATCCCCAGTACATTTCCTTAGATAGATACTAACCACAACTGCTTGAAAACGTTAAGCCAACAAGCATATTGATGCTACTATATTGCAGATTTGCAGTTAATTTGGAAGTAACCCAATTAGGATGTTAAAAATGTATCCTGGTAAAAACTAATCCTGGTATTGGAAACTTGACCCTCCTCCAAGTTCCGCGCTAAGCATCTGAGGCATCCCCAGCATTCTACCAGATTGCTCGATTTGCACTTTGAGCGACTTCAAGATTGAATCTAATAGCTAGTAACCTAGCCAATACTCTTTGAACCTCTTTTAGGCATAGGTAGTTCAAGTATAATCAGGAAGAAACATCTTTCTGATTGTCTGATATACTGGACTTCTCCATTCATAAGATTTAAGATTTTTCGGCACATGCTCAGCCCTAGGCCTTCCTGAGTTACCCACTTACTGTTATGGAACATATCTTGGATTAATTCAGGAGGAAGACCTTCACCAGGGCAAACAATCCTTTTCCAGGAAAAAAAGAGAGAAAAATCAAATTAACTGAGATAGTATGACCAAACAGCATTGAAATGCTAAAAAATATTAGTATCTGGTTATGTTGTCACTTTCATCAAGAGTCTAAAAAGGGCAGCCTGGTGTAGTAAGCTCCCGCTATGTGCAGGGTCCGCGGAAGGGCCCATAAGGGTGTATTGTACGCAGCCTTACCCTGCATTTATGCAAGATGCTGTTTTCACGGCTCGGACCCGTGACCTCCTTGTCACATGACAACAACTTTACCAGTTACGACAAGGCTCCCCTTCAAATTAAAAAGCAAATCAAGTATATCATAGAATGCTAGCAAAATACCATAATATACATGCATATGTTACACCTCCGAAAAGAATAGTTGGCAGTTATTTTAAATAAAGTAGTGCAGTGCATACAATCACCATAAAAGTGATTTGGAAAAATGTTAGGACCCCAATATATTGATCAAATGATAAAAAGCAAAGAGAAGGACGGTGGGATAAATGCTCCACCCCAAGAAAAGTGGTAGCAGTAAACTAGTGAGTAGTTGCTAACAAAGTCCAAATCAAACATTATCATCAATCTGTGATCATAACATATAATCCACCAATTCCACGCAAACTTGTCGAGATGTTAGGGACTATTCAGTTCTACACGAATACTCAAGAAAAATATTTGAACAGCGACACAGTAACAGCTAGAGCTGATGAAGTGCACATGAAGGAATGCATAAGATCTTCCATTCAAGGATCTATTAAGGAAACAACGCTTCAAGATTCAGATGACAGTACAAGCATGTTGGTATAGCTCATCCACCACAAAAGTAAAGTAAAGAAAGTTGTAGAACATACCTGAAGTCAATATGTACGATAGTTACTCCATCAGAAATTTGCTTCATACTTGGTCGAAGATGGACTTCTACCCACCCTTCTGGGGATGGCGCATAGCTTGCCATAATCTGCAAGAAATCAGCAAAGACCTGCTGAATTCTGACTTGATCGCCGTAGACCCTTAATGTCTTGATTTCCTCTGGAATATCCCGGATCAGCTGCACACCTCTTTCCCTCAACAATAACATCACTTGGCTAACAACAGCATCTATCACGCTCGCAAGAAAAAATTCTGCTTTCTCAAGCTCCAGTGAACTGTTAGAATTTTGAAGGTTAATCATCTAACATGGAAACATTACATAACAAGGCAACACATGGTAAATGCCTCTACAAAGACCAAACTCTGTTTGTGTCTCATGGGAACTACCCCGCAAGTCGAAAATATAAGGTTTATATTCCTACATTTGATATTGACATGGAAATATACTGTGACGCGGGACCAATACCCCAATTTAACTATCCAGATTTCTTGAATAGTTAATTTTTCAGTCACATACTGCTGCGAAGTCAGTTCTTGTGCACGAACCACCACTAGATTAACGCCACTACAAGCTAGAATTCAGACATGATACAAACTTGAGAAGCATATTTCGTAGATTGTCTATAGGATCCTAAGGCCAAATGACAACTAGGACCAAACATGTACCTTGTGTCCTTTCGTCTTCAACGTTAAACAACTAAAGAAGAGTAGCTGTTCATTGCAATGTTTATGATACAGGAAAGTCTTCATGTTTTTCTAACCATAGCTCACAAAACATTACCACATTTTTACATGGACTATGAAAGTTGTACTAGAGTATACTATATCATGGTAAACAGATTCTTGTAACTTGGATGATAGCAAGCACAATTGAATACATACTTACCCGTTTTCAATATTGTCAAGATCAACATCCCTTATGATATTAGACATCTGCCTCTCACAAGCAACATTTGTTTCCAGAAACTGCTTCTGGTCTTCTGTCAAATCTGTGGCCTCTAATAATGAATTTGCGAAGCGTATACCATTCAGCGGATTCTTTAATTCCCGAAAAATGTAAGCCAACCCTTTCATCTGAGAAATACTCGTCCTCTCCTGTTGTCTCTGCATACTTAGAGTTTTCTGCAATTCAGGACTTGCAATCTGCAAGAAACAGAAGGCCCCAATAATCTGGCCATCCATATTGACTCTCTTGTTAGCAGTCAAAAGAGCATGAACAAATTTTCCATTTCGGTCAGAAAAGGAAAATGAAAACTTTTCTGTGTCCTGGCCTCCAATTGCATTATGCAACACAATCATGAATTTAGTCATGGTGTCTGGGTCTTTGAGCCGACAAATACTGCCAAAAATCTCACCAACTAACATTTTTTCAATGATTTCTCCTCTGTTCCAACCAGTAAGTTTTTCCATCGCAGTGTTCCACTCGACGCAATAAGTGTTCTCATCTGATACAAATATGGGCGGGATCAGAGGATTAGGGCTGTGCATGACGGCCTTGTAATCACCTTGTATGCTAATAAATTTGTCCATTACAACTTTTTGGGCAGTAACATCCTGGCCAACGAAGCAGATACCAACAATGTTATTCATGTAGTCTTTGCTAGAGCAAGCATTAACCATCACAAAAAGAGCCCTCTTCAGTTGCTCAGCTCCAAATGTCCTTAGCTTTATTTCTATGTTCTTATCTTCTTCACCTGTGATTAGTTTAGCAACAATATTAGGTTTTTCCTTTTTTTATTTTATTTTGCATAGAATGGCTTGAGAGGGTAGATACCAATCAGTTTCAATTATAAAATGCAACAAAGTCAAGCTACATATAGAGTACAAAGAGAATATTGCCACCCCACTGTCCGGATTAGCCTGAATCTGATCTTAAATATAATTTCAGTTTGTAATCCAGATAAGATATATAGCCACAACAATCACACCCATGTTCTCTGAAATCACCTAGAGTTAATCCACATCGAAAACTCAAGATTGAAACTGACCTCCAAAAGGCATAAAACTATGTCATGATTATATTCTAAAGCTCTGACGCAACTTGTTACATGCTTTATGATCAATAAAAAATCTTGATTACTTCTCATGCTTCCATTTTACGTGGCTTATGACACGGTACGGTTTCTGGGATAGCTTACCACAATCTAATCAGCACTTCATATGTGCTGAACCTCCAAGTGTGCGGTGTCAAAGCAACAATACTAATTAACAGAACTAATTAGTGAAATGTATTTAAATATGGGAGGCAATCTATTGGACTACTTTGAAACAAAGGAAACGAGATAACAGGTGGTAAAATATTAGAAATTTCTCAGACAGACGAGGGTAAAGACATGCTTCTGGATATTATAGATTAGTCAATCCTTATGAACAGCAGTATAAAAATCTATCAGAACACCTACTACCTGTAGTTTATGAAAGGATAAGAACAATAGACATTTAATGCATTGGAAGTGCCACAAAACTAGCTAATTTTCAACACAAACATGAGGATGAAAAGAACACATCTTGCTAAAGTGAGCTTCTTATCCCTAAAAACATATATCCAATGGAAAGAAAATTGCCAAATAAATGAAACTTGCAATCTCACCCATCCTCTATCCTGAAAAAGAAAGACTAAAAGGCTCATGATTTCGTTTACTTTAATGGAAGAAATAATATAAGAAACCAGCATTTTGTTGCATCAATACAGGAGGGAACTTAAGTAAATATCACTAAAACCTGCGATGCCTTTTCCATTAAAATTTCAAAAAACAAAGAAAAGCAAGTGAGAGTATAATCGCTCAATATAGCTTAAGAGAACTCCACATGCAATGAAATGCACCAGTTGAAATGAAACAAATGTAGAATGGATTGGTATAACCTTTTAAAGCATTGAAGAGAAGGTTCTCAACAGTTCTTTGTGATTCTTCGTGGACAAGATCATGAACCAAGGACTTCCCCATTGCTTCTTCAATTGATAACCCTGTCAACTCTGCAACTTTGGCATTCCATCCATTTATGCGACCTTCAACATCAACGGCAAATATGGGTGCTGTAGCAGTCTCTATCAATCTAACCATTTCTCTGGCAACAGATCTCAGCTCATCCATCCCTTGCAACCCCGCTTCCCCGAGCTGAGCATGCACGACAGCCATAGAATTACTTGCCTCAGCATCCTTGAATGAATCACGTAGAATAAGCTGCAAGGAGTGAATTGCATCCATTTCTGGATTCTCCCATGGCAAACTGCGGCTCTTAACAACTTCCAGAAATGCCTTGAAGGAAGAGCGTGGATGCATTCTCTGCCAATCATCTTTGTCTCCTGGATGATGCTTTGCGCCACCCCATTTTAACTCACTCGCAGTGTGTGAGCGGAACCAAAACAGGAAATCTTTTGAAGTTACATAAGCAACAGCCATCCCACAAACCGCATCACCAAGTGAAGTTGCCCCAGGATACCCTGCATCGGCCAAACTATCAGTACTCAAACCTGTTGAGTCAACATGATAAGTCAATAGCCACTCCACAATGCCCTTTATCTGGGCTTCAGTAGGTGTAATACCCATAGGATAGTACTTCCCCTGGTAGTACAAAGCGGCCCCATCGCATTTCACAAGGTCGACGATACTGGGACTCTGAGTAACGATCCCCGTAGGTGAGTCTCGAAGAAGCATGTCACATAACAATGTTTGTGTCCTTAAGACATGTTTTTCAGCCAACTGTGATGCCAATTGTAATTCCATGTTTAGTTGGAGCCCAAAGGCCTGCATAAGGAATTCACAGGCATAACGAAGGGGGAAAGGAATGCACCGAGCAGAAGTGTGGTGTCCAACGACCAAGCCCCATAATCTCATCGTATTTCGGCCTCCTCCAACAGTTTCATCATCATTACCATTTATAATAACAGCCAGTGTTAGTGACGCGACATTGCCCATATTGACCATATACTGGGGGTGGCAACCATGAGGTGCCCTAAGTGTTGAACCAACTAAACAAAGAGGCTGCTCGAGCGAATCATCCTGAATAACCCGCACAGGGGTGGCAGTACAGTCCACAATCATTCTAACCCTATTCTGCTTAAACAAGAATCTCGATGCTTGTGGAATATCAGTAGCCGGATAATGCAAACCAATATAAGGCTCCAAATCATCTCTCTTACTCTCCGCCACGACTTCCCCATGCTCATCCTCATGAAACTTATACACCATAACACGATCATACCCAGTGAGCTCCCTCACACTCTTAACAACAGTATCACACAAAAGCTTAACATCTCCACCGGGGAGCGATTGCAAGAGCGAAATAGCCCTTACAGCAAGTTTCTGTGATTGCACAGCTCCAGCAATAGACAATGCAGGGTCCTCTGTTCTAGCAGGCTCCAAATCAATTACAATACCAACATCAATCCTATGCAAAATAGCGTAAAATGGCCTCCCCGAAATCTTGGAATGAATCCAAATTGGATTCAACAAAGCAATCTCACGCGCCCCAAAAGCACCTTCAAGCAAAACAGAGCTTGAAGGAGCAAAGAGGGTCCTAACATCAGTTCCAATTTTCAAATTTTCAACTTTTTCAAGACTCGGAACTGACTGTGGCATTATACCGAGCATGTCGCGTGCATTTTCGCTATAAGCAATAACACAAAAACTCGACTCATCTACAGCTATTGTACAACCAAAAGGTTGAATATGACCACCTCTTTGTATTTTATTCAAGTAAGCAGTAATTTGATATTCTGGAACAGACTCATTTGTATTTCTAACAGATTGTGAATAATCAAATGATTTTCCTGAAACTCCTGATTGTTCAAATGCAGCATGTAGTCTAGCATCTGTAGTATATTGTGCTACTGCTTTACTTATTGATGTATTATTATTACTTGTACCTGAAAATTGTGTTTGATGTAGTTTTGGTTTGTGATTACGAGCATGCTTTCCTCTGCTTCCACTTCCAGAAGCCATTTTTGAGCTAAGTGATCAAGAGATACCGACTGAAGATGCTTTTTCTTCTTCTTTCTATTATAGGAAAAAAGACAGAGACAAGGAAAGACAAATAAAAATAGTAATAAGCACAGATAATGTAATAAATGTTTAGGTTAAATAATACTCCATCCGTCTCATATTAATAATCGTGGTTACTGAAAATAGTTGTGTCAAATTATTTGTCATTTTAGAAGTTCAAGACAAAATTAATTATTTTTTTCTTCTTTTTTACGCTTAGTAATAACTGTTCTTGAAGACGAAGATAACACATAAATAGAATAAATATTTAATGAAGAGAGATTATATCTTAAGACTTAAATAAGGGTAAAATAGTCCAATTCCTTCCCTAATTAGTATTTCTTAAGGGGCGTGTAAAAAAGAAACGTGATACATAATATAAGACGGAGGGAGTATAGTAATAGTATATTAAAAAACAAACCTTTGGTGTTATCTTTTTTTTGGTTGGAACCTTTGGTGTTATCTAGAAAATAAAGAGTTCTATACTTGTATACTCTAATGGCAACTAAGAATAAATGAGTAAGTGACCTGCAATAACAATTTAAAAAAGCGGGTTTAGTATTTAAATTTTATGAATTCTAAACCCATTTATTATTAGCAACTAGACTCAAAATTTAATATATATATTTATATATATGTTAAATTCTAGGTGTGCTCCTGACTTTTGGTAATAAGCTTAATATGATAATATAGAAAATATAATAAGTAAATGTATTATGACAGTGAAAAAACTTTTACACTTTCACTACGTAAAGTTATCCCTCGATATTAATACTAAATTATTATGTCTTTCATACATGTATTATTACTTAATTATAATTGAGTATTATACATGCTTATTTTAATTTTTAAATGCTAATTTAATTTTTTGGTAAACACTAATGCGAACAACTATAACATTAATCAGGTCGTTTGGTATGATGTATAAGAAAAAATAATTCTGTGATAAAAATTTAGTACCGCTTTATCCCTTGTTTGGTTACTAGTCGTGAGATAAGTTATTCCAGATTTAAAATTAGTACCGAGGTAACTTATACTCAGGGGCGGAGCTAGCCTATCGAGTATGGGTTCGGCCGAACCCAATCACTTTGGTCAAATCCATGTATATGTCTTTAAAATCCGTGAATATATACAAATTATTAATTTAGAATCCAATAACTTAAAAGGACTAGAACCCCGAACCCATAACCTTCAAGTCTTGGCTTCGCCTCTGCTTATACTTGCCAAAGAATGGAATGCAATCTCAGGGTAAGTTATTCCAGAATAAAGCGATAAAATTGCCAATACCAGGATTAATACAACATACCAAATAATCAATAAGAAATATTAATAATAGAATAACTAATCCCAACATAACTATAATCTCAATATAACTAATCCCGGCATAACTTATCTTCAAACCAAACGACCCCTTAATCCATTCTAGTGGGATTTTTCTTTTCCTTCAATCAGAAAGTTTTTTTTTTTTTTTTTCGTTGAAGGGAACACATATTTAATAAATAATCAAGCCAAAAAAGAATTATGTCTGAATATTTACAATACACACTATGAATCAATTGGTGTAAAATAAAAACTCTCTAATACAAACAAATAATTCGAAAAAAGATATGCAATTAGATAAAGTTAACATTAACACAAAAGTTGAACAAAAAAAATATAAAAAAAAAGTTGAACATGAACTCATGGCAAAGAAACCTGAGACGTCATGATCTAGAAGTACAATTCTCTCCACTACTTTGGACTCATTCATGAATCTTTTCTTTTTCCTTTTTTCTTTCTCCTCCTTTTTAATGCATAAATTGGATATATAATAAATATCTGGATTTTGTCCATTGCTCTGTTTTCTTACCTGGATATATTTGTGGATGTGGTGACATAAATTTCTATTTCACAACAAAAGCAGATCTTTTCATTGGCTGCATTTGCTGAGACCATGTGGGAAATATGAAGTCCACACTCTTCTCCATCTTATAGTAAAACGTTGTCGTCTCAACAAGAATTGAAGTTTATAAATTCTTTTAGTAACAATTTCTAATAATAATAATAATAATAATATAATAATAATAATAATAATAATAATAATAATAATAATTGATTACATAGAAAGGGAGCCTTGGAGTCAATGTTGTACACGAGAATTTTCGTAAGCGGTGTTAATATTTAAAAAAATGAATAAATGAATAAATTACTGTAACGACAAGCGGTGTTATTTTTTATATTTATACCCAATATTTTAATTTTATTTATTATTTATACGTACAAATTACAAAAGAAAAAAAATTGATGAAGAGGTGTCACGTGACATCGTTTCAAGCAAGGTGCCTATGCCCTGCGTGGAGCAACGATAAAGTTGTCTTTGTGTGATCTATAGATTACGGGTTCAAGCCATTGAAGCAACTACTAATACTTGCATTAGGATAAACTGTCTACCTCACATCCCTTGAGGTGCGCTCTTTCCTATGGACACCAGACTGTCCTTTTTTAATTGGGTTCATAATTTAATATGAATAGATATTAGATGAATCTTTTAATACATATATAAGATTTTGCAAAAGCTATTGAATTCATGTGAACCTATATACTGTGAGCGCTACTGTGTTAAAACACAAAATCAGAAAAAACTGTTAGAAAAATAAAAGAAACTGGAAAAACAGAAGAGTTTAAGAAATATTCCGAGTCCACAATTTTCTTGTGTGTCCTTAAGGAATTTTAACCCCCTCACACGTTGCCAAGGTAATGGATTAAATCCTCCCAGGATAAAACGGAATAAACCTTCCTGCAACGGTGGCAATACAAACTGCAGGATACCAACGGACTTAAAGAACGGAGCAAAATCACACTTACGAATTTGAGAGAGAGAGACTGCGAATTAGGATGCAGTATATTCAGAAAGAAAGAAGTTCTGGAGTGTTTTTCGTGTATAGAAAATGGAGCCTTGCCTCAGAATTTATAGGCAATTATCAGAAGAGGTGTCTGGAAAAGGTGCCTTTTCAGAAGAATACGCTGCCTGCCGCGGGCGGTCAGAGAGGCTTTCTGAACCTGCCTGCCGCGGTCACGACAGTGTTCTGGCGTATTTTTAGTAGTGATTTGGCATTTAATTAACTATTAAATAATTAAATGAATTTTGTCCAAAAATAATCTTATCGATCGATCATTTGACAAATCCAAATCCAAATCCAAATCCAAAGCCGAGCGAGCGACGACGACGGCGCGAGGGTTAATTCTCTTCAACTCCTTTTAAGAGCTTTAAGAAGTGATTCTATATATAAGCACACAAATGTGGTTGTCCTTCACCAATGAGGGACAAAGTGCAAGACAAAAGTTCACTTCTTCAAATTTTCAATTTCCCTCCATGTTATTTCCCTCCATTTTCAATTCACACTTCTTCTACTTTAAAGCCCAATGGCTTAAAGTCCAACAATCCCCCACGTGAATGGGAATGGCTGTATCAAGAAAGATCATAGATGAAAGCTATGTGATTTTGCAAGTAAGGATTAATTGCATCTGGATAAGTAGGTTTCCGTTTGAACTTTCCGTAGTGAACATATGTCGGATATACTCGGTCAATCGGCAGATTTGATATCTTTGAACCGTCGAACTTTAGTGTATACCTAGACAGCCATATGTCACACAACCAACCCTTAACCGTCTTTTGGTTCTCATTGTTGTGTTCCTTTTAGCCATGAACACCGCCTGGTTTCATAAGTGCGTAGAGAATTGGCCTTACAAAATTCTCATTGAAGCGGCTTCCACTTCACACTTACATAGGTGATTCCTAAACGTGTAATCCTTTAGATTGACACTATTTGATAAATACCTCATCAAACTTAGGTAATCATTAAAGAACGTGTAAAGTTCTATCCTTGTTACTGAACATTGTCTTCATCACGAGAATGGACCAAAGATTTTATTTTGACAATGTTGAACCGGTCAATCACAACTTTGTTTGAGCTCCTTGAACCTAGATCATGGAACATCCAAAATTCTAGGTAGAGTTACCGCCATGTTGACTTGTCCTCGGCCATAGTCCCTTAGATGATTTCTCAACTCCCTCTCTAGTTAAGCTTTTTGTAAGCGGATCCGCCACATTATCCTTTGATCTTACATAATCAATAGTGATAATTCCACTAGAAAGTAGTTGTCTAACGGTGTTATGTCTTCGTCGTATATGACGAGACTTTCCGTTATACATAACGCTCCCTGCCCGTCCTACTGCAGCCTCACTATCGCAATGTATGCAAATAGGAGCCAAAGGTTTTGGCCAGAACGGAATGTCTTCTATAAAATTCCGAAGCCATTCAGCTTCTTCACCGGCTTTATCCAAAGCTATAAACTCTGATTCCATTGTAGAGCGAGCAATGCACGTTTGTTTGGAAGACTTCCAAGATACTGCTCGTCCACCAACAGTAAAAACATATCCACTTGTGGACTTTGTTTCTGTTGAGCCGGTTATCCAATTTGCATCACTATATCCTTCGATAACCGCAGGATATTTATTGTAGTGCAAAGCGTAGTCTTGGGTATATTCCAAATATCCCAGAACTCGTTTCATTGCCACCCAGTGATGTTTGTTGGGATTACTTGTGAATCGACTAAGTTTACTTATTGCACAAGCTATATCAGGTCGTGTACAGTTCATGATGTACATTAAGCTTCCCAACACACGAGCATACTCCAATTGAGATGTACTTTCACCTTTATACGGATAAATAGTTTCAAAAAATTCAGCATTATCTGATTCTATTATCGTATTAACGTGAATCTCCAGGATTTTCTGACTTATGAACCAGAAAACGATATGCCTTGCTATTGGTTGCATATCTAATAAATACACAATCAACCGTTTTTGGACCTATCTTAACCCTTTTAGGTTTAGGAACTTGTACCTTAGCTAAACACCCCACACTTTGAAGTATTTCAAGCTGGGCTTCCTTCCTTTCCATTTTTCATAGGGAATGGACTGTGTTTTACTATGAGGTACACGGTTAATTATTCGGTTAGCTGTAAGTATAGCTTACCCCCCCCCCCCCCCAAGTTCTGTGGTAAACCTGAACTTATCAACAACGCATTCATTATCTCTTTCAACGTTCGATTCTTTCTCTCCGCAATTCCATTAGATTGTGGAGAGTAAGGGGCAGTTGTTTGGTGAATAATGCCATTTTCCAAACATACTTCTTCAAAAGGAGATTCATATTCTCCACCCCTATCACTTCTTATCATTTTGATCTTTTTGTTTAGTTGTGTTTCAACTTCACTCTTGTATTGCTTGAAAGCATCAATTGCCTCATCTTTACTATTAAGTAAATAAACATAGCAATATCTCGTGCTATCGTCAATAAAAGTAATAAAATACTTTTTCCCACCACGAGATGGTGTTGACTTCATGTCGCAAATATCTGTGTGAATTAAGTCTAAAGGATTTGAATTCCTTTCAACGGACTTATAAGGATGCTTAGCATACTTTGATTCCACACATATTTGACATTTGGAATTAATGCAATCAAATTTTGGCAATACTTCTAAATTTATCATCTTTCGCAATGTTTTGAAGTTGACGTGACCTAAGCGTGAATGCCATAAAGTGTTTGACTCAAGTAAGTAAGAAGAAGCATCAACTTTATTAATAGGAACTGCTATTACATTTAGCTTAAAAAGGCCCTCATTCAGGTAACCTTTTCCTACATACATATCATTCTTACTTAGTACAACACTATTGGAAACAAAAATACATTTGAATCCATTCTTGACAAGAAGTGAGGTAGACACAAGATTCTTGCGAATTTCTGGAACATGGAGAACTTGGTTTAGAGTCACTATTTTTCCCGACGTCATCTTCAGCGCAATCTTGCCAACTCCTTCAATTTTCGCTGTAGCGAAATTTCCCATGAAAATTGTCTCGTCGGGTCCTGCGGGGGCATAAGAAGAAAATAACTCCTTGTTAGCACAAACATGGCGGGTGGCTCCAGAATCTATCCACCATTCTTTCGGATTTCCTACCAAGTTGCATTCAGACAACATGGCACACAAGTCTTCCATTTCTTCTTCAACCATGTTGGCTTGATTCTTTTTCTTCTTATCATTCTTTGGCGCACGACAATCCACTGCCTTATGCCCAGATTTTCCACAGTTGTGGCAATTACCCTTGAACTTCTTCTTACTTGGGTAATTCTTTGGTCCAGAAGCTTTCTTCCTCTTCTTATTTTGTGGTGCCTCCTCAAAAATGTTTGCCCCCATTATTGTCGAGTGTCCACGTGACTTCTTTTCAGTATTTTTGTTGTCCTCTTCTATCCTCAAACGAACAATCAAGTCTTCTAGTGTCATTTCCTTCCGTTTGTGTTTAAGATAGTTCTTAAAATCCTTCCACAGCGGAGGTAACTTCTCAATGAAAGCAACGACTTGAAAGGCCTCATTTATGACCATACCTTCAATAACAAATTCATTATTAATAATAAGATAAATCTTATTAATAAAATTATTGATTTGGGTCATACCTTCAGCAAGGAGGTCATGTACAATGACTTGTAGTTCTTGGACTTGAGTTATGACCGACCTAGTGTCAATCATCTTGAAATCCAAGAACCTTGCAGCCACGAACTTCTTAAGTCCGGCATCCTCAGTCTTGTACTTCTTCTCAAGCGCATTCCATAACGCTTTTGAAGTTTCCATGACACTATAGACATTGTACAAGCCATCTTCCAAACAACTCAAAATGTAATTTTTGCACAGGAAATCAGAATGTTTCCATGCTTCAATTACAACAAGCCGTTCATCATCCGGAGTATTTGCAGCCATGACCGGAGGATCCTCCTTGATGAAACGTTGCAAACTCAACGTAGTAAGATAGAAGAGCATCTTCATTTGCCAGCGTTTGAAGTCAATACCGAAAAACTTTCCGGGTTTTTCTGCCGGTGCCATAGCATGAGCAGGAGTAGAACGGCTTGACGAGGCAGCAGCACTCGTAACAGTAGCACCCGTTCCCGCAACACTTCCATTAGTTTAGTTTTCATTCGTCATATTTCTGTAAAGTTGAAAACAATACAGAACTTTGTTAAATCAGTGAAGTTTTGATATCTTCAAACTGAATATCAAACCAAACGTACAACACGTAACAATGGTGAAGTTTTTATATACTTCAAACCCGTACGTTTATTATTCCGGCAAAGTTTTTATGTACTTTAAACCAGACAGAAAGAATTATTGGAGTAGAAAGCAACAAGGCTTTAGTCTCCAAAACAGTATACAAAATATGAATAACAGTTTAATATATGTTTCAACACAGAAACGTTAGTATTAAAATTCCTTAAGCTTGTGAGCGCTACTGTGTTAAAACACAAAATCAGAAAAAACTGTTAGAAAAATAAAAGAAACTGGAAAAACAAAAGAGTTTAAGAAATATTCCGAGTCCACAATTTTCTTGTGTGTCCTTAAAGAATTTTAACCCCCTCACACATTGCCAAGGTAATGGATTAAATCCTCCCAGGATAAAACGGAATAAACCTTCCTGCAACAGTGGCAATACAAACTGCAGGATACCAACGAACTTAAAGAACGGAGCAAAATCACACATACGAATTTGAGAGAGAGAGACCGCGAATTAGGATGCAGTATATTCAGAAAGAAAGAAGTTCTGGAGTGTTTTTCATGTATGGAAAATGGAGCCTTGCCTCAGAATTTATAGGCAATTATCAGAAGAGGTGTCTGGAAAAGGTGCCTTTTCAGAAGAATACGCTGCCTGCCGCGGTTCTACCGCGGTCGCGGCAGAACCGCGGTCAGAGAGGCTTTCTGAACCTGCCTGCCGCGGTTCTACCGCGGTCGCGGCAGTGTTCTGGCGTATTTTCAGCAGTGATTTGGCATTTAGTTAATTATTAAATAATTAAATAAATTTTGTCCAAAAATAATCTTATCGATCGATTGACAAATCCAAATCCAAAGCCGAGCCGAGCGAGCGACGACGACGGCGCGAGGGTTAATTCTCTTCAACTCCTTTTAAGAGCTTTAAGAAGTGATTCTATATATAAGCACACAAATGTGGTTGTCCCTCACCAATGAGGGACAAAGTGCAAGACAAAAGTTCACTTCTTCAAATTTTCAATTTCCCTCCATTTCCAATTCACACTTCTTCTACTTTAAAGCCCAATGGCTTAAAGTCCAACATATACTTCCTCCGTTCACTTTTACTTGTCCACTTTGGATTTTGCACGCCCCTTAAGAAACAATAAATCAAGTGCATAATTTACCCCACAACCACCAATTTATTTTCCTGAGCCGAGAGTCTATTGGAAACAACCTCTCTATCCTCACAAGGTAAGGGTAAGGTCGGCGTACACACTATCCTCCCCAGACCCCACGGTGTGGGATAATACTGGGTATGTTGTTGTTATTGTAATTTATCATGATACCCATATTAATTGGTGTATAGAGTAAGTGGATTTGAAAAATGATTTAGAATAGGTAATTAATTCTAAGGGCAAAACAGAAAAAAATAAATTATTTTTTTCTTGATACGCGAAAGTGACAAGTAAAAATAAAAATTTATTTTTAAAATACTTCACAACTAAAAGTGAAAGGATGGAGTATTATATTATGGATCCACCCTAATCATTTTAATGTACTATTACTGCTGATCTTACTGTTTTCAAGTATCTAAATCACCGCGAAAAACCCCTATTCTAATTATTATATGCAAATGTCACATTTGGGTAAGACTTTAATGTTCAATTTCACACATTTTGTTCAATTACAATAATATGAAAAGCTTAGTATTTTTCAGAGGGAAGTAAGTTAATTATGCAGTTACAAGCTGAGGAAGGAAATATCAAGGAAGTAACTTATGAGTGAAGGAAAGAGTTTCTATATCACACAAACTCTTAAGGTAAAAGAGAAAAAGAAAAGGTAGAATAATCAAACAATAATATAATAAATGGAAAAACTTTCATATCCTTATCCTTATTCCTTATTAGGTGATGTTTAAATAAGCAAATAATGAGGAGGTTTAAATAAGCAAATAATGAGGAAGTTCAACAACAACAATATACTCGGTGCAATTTTATATGTGGAGTCTGAACAAGATAATTTGTATGCAGATATTACTCATATCTTATGCAGGTAAAGTAATTGTTTCCGACATATCCTTGGCGAATAATGAGGAAGTTATGATATTTGAACCATGCACTTAAGTTGCACAATGTTCAGTTGTACATGCTGACAGACAATCAAACAAAATAACTTGCTGCTTTTTAATTAAAGCGATTTCATAACCATAAAAAAATCTCTCTTTGAGGATCAGTTCTGTCTTTAAATGTAATAGTCAATCAGTGAGGCGTTCAAAGAAGTTATGCACATTCATGAATGTTAATAAAAGAAAGTTCTTTCGTCCTAATCTCATCTACTAAAGAGGAGGCCAGGCGTAGCTTGTTATTTACTCGATCACAGATATTTTTGCAACACTTTTAAATAGACGAGCAAATAATCAATTTTGAAGGATTTTATTGTCTAACCTCTTTAAAATATAAATTTATCTTATTCAGAAGAGAAAAACTTGCATTAGTATTTCAATTTTAATTCAAACGTTGTGTTCTGAGATATATATTTATCAACCGAAAAAAGAAAGAAATGGAAAAGAAACTCAAAAGATAAAATGAGTTAGCCTTTTTTTCTTTTTCCTTCTCTTTAAAACAACGAATATTTTATTAGAATAAAATATATAACTAGTACACAAAGCACAAATCCTCGCCGCATCACATTAAGTGGGCTTTTGGACAAAGAATTGCAAAATTTTGAAATTTTTCAAATGGAAATGCTATTTGAAAATATGAATATAATTTTGCGTTGTTTTTGAATTTTTATGAGCGATCTAAGTGAAAATTTTGAAAAAAGCTTTTTGGAGTTTTTCAATTTTTCAAAAAATTTCAAAATTCATCTTCAAATGAAAATTGAAAATTTCATGGCCAGACACTGATTTCGAAAGTGTGAAAAACTTTCGAAAAAAAAGTAAAAAAAATTGCATGACCAAACGAGCTCTAAGTTGTTGTGGAATTGAAGAAACCCCTTGACCGGGTTAAGTTAAAAATGGATCAAAAAGGATAGTTCGGCGTATAAAGCATCTCGCATTCATGTAGGATTTAAGAATGATCCGCATCTCAATGGTACGATATATACGACATGTCCTAATACAAGTATCAGTGACTGTTTCTACAGTTGGAACCCGTAAACACGGACAAAAAATAGGATGTTGCTTATGAGGAGAAACAAACAAAGAAAAAAGGATGAAAATGAAATGCAAATTTGTGGGGGGCAAGTAATGTCTAATCCCTTTCGGATCACATTTCCTTCACGTGAAGTTCGTACCATTATTGACACCCCAAAACACAATGAATTTTATTTGAGTTATTTGTCCTTTAGCTTCCAAAGTCAGCTTGACAAGTGTTTGAGTGTTGGGAATAATCTCAATTGAACCCCTTATGCTTAGTAGCATAGATCACATAATACTCCGATTAAACTATTATAAAAATTTAATCTTATTTTAAATAAAATTAAAAAGCTATTCAGTTTGTAAGCAAGTTATATTGACATTATAATTTGAGACTAAATAATTAACAAAATTATGCAGTAACTATACTTTTTTGACGAACCAGACCAAATCCGTCGTTTTTTTTAGCACTAAAATGCGAAAAATTATATTTCCGATCAACGCAGTCGTTAATTCGATTTTAGAAAAACAATTGATCTAGTCGGTCGGTTATTTTTGCTCAAAAATGCGATTGAAGAGTATAAATTAAAAAAAAAATCTTAACAAGTTTCAATAGTCTAGTGGTAGAATAGTACCTTGCCACCATATAGACCTCCGACAGAATAAGAGGGTGTTTGGCTAAGCTTATAAACTGGTCAAACTAGCTTATAAGTACTTTTCGACTTATCTACGCGTTTGGTAAAGTTAAAAGTGCTTATAAGCCAAGTGCTTATAAGTCAAAAATAAGCTAAAAGTCATAAGCTGGTCACCCCCAGCTTATGTATTTTTAGCTTATAAGCACTTTAACTTTGACCAAGATTTTTACTATTTTATTCTTAAAATATTCTTTTTAGAACAAAACTCCTACATCGATACTCACTGCCTCAAGTATTTTTTCAACCTAAACCCCAGCCTCTTCAAGTTTGCAATTCTATGACTATTTAGGATAAGCAAATTCACTATTGCTTCGCATATTTGTATCTATGTGATTGTGTATTAATCTTTGAACTGTATGTAATAAATGAGGACATATCAAATTTTTGTGTATTGCTTTCTAAGTGTTGTGGTGATGAAGACAATGTTATTCTCTTCAAATATTTCGTCCTATTTAGGTCTATTTTTTACTGATAAACTTTTGTTAATTTATTAATTATTATATCTTATGATTATATGTCTATCATAAAATAAATTATATTTATCATAAAAATTATCTTGTCTAAACACAATTGTATTTAAAATAAAATGACACATAGAATATTTAGTATTTGAATCGATCTGGAATCTAAAATTTTGAAGAAATTACGCCAAGTGTAAACAGTTCTAAGGTTATTTAAGTCATTTTAACAGAAAAAGAGCTTATCAGAACTTTTTTATGAAATACTGCAGCAACTTATTATCAATTTCGGCACTTGTATCCAAAGACGTAACTACTTATTTATTAGATAAGTTTCAGCACTTAAAAGTACTTTTTAGCACTTAATGTTTATCAGCTACTTCAAATCAGCTAATCCAAACGGGCTCTAAGTTAACTTTTTGTGCCGATAGAGTTAGCTGATCTTTTTTTTGCACCAATTAACCGTCTGCATCGGTTGGTTTTTAAATCGATTGATTTTTTATACCGACCAGGATTTTTCGATTCACCATATTCAGTCGATTTCTGGTCGATAATCTTTTAAAATTGACCGCATTCGAACAAAAAATGCCCTATTTTAGTAGTGCCGCAAACGCAAGATAAATTATTATCAAATTTTATTACGAGATCACTATCGTAGTAACCAAAGGATACCTAATTATAAGAACCTTAAACCTTTTTAGTTTACATTTTGAACACTACTCTGACCAAAGGTACAAAATTAGTAGTATCTGGTAGTTTCTGGCATGATGCAGTTAATTATTGTACTGTGTCTCCAACAATTGGTTCACATCTTAACCAATCAGGACAGTGAAACCCAACATTATTGTCTCAAAACACAATTTATTTCATCTTTGAATAATACATGAATGAATACAAAAGGGACAAGGTAAAGAATCTTAATATTTATAGGAAAAAGGATTGTTTCTATTGCCTCAACCATGTACAATTTATATAGTAAATTCAGAAGGGTTCAAGCTAAATAGATNATAGTTTATTACTCGCTCATCAATTTGTTTGAATTTTTTCGGAGTATTAAGTCAAATTAACTAATTTTCGTATGAATTTCGATATGATTCTTAAAGATTTTTAAAATAAATTTACATATTTAAAAATTGCATAAAAAATATTACAAGTCACAATAATTAATAATTTAAAATATTTAAAATCTACTTAGAAAAAAAAATAGCCAAAGAAAACTTTGGTTGATTCTCCAATTGTAATAGGTTCATTCTTTTTGAAAACAAAAGAAATAGTAATGCGGAAAATTTCTCGGGCAGGGCGAAATTAAGTAGAAGGGAAGGGGTCAATCAAAGTTCCATTATCAAAAATTACACCATGCAAATAAGGTAAAAATGATATTTTTGATAATATGTGAGCTGTTGAATCCGTTTTACACGAAGAAAAGTCAACTATATTGTAATAAAGAGGAGAACGACGTCCTAAATATGATTAAATTATTTGTTGAGAAGAAGTACTCTTTGGTTTGGCTATTTTTTGAACTTTAAACAACTTTCTTCTATTACTGTTGGAAAAGGAATTTGAACCTACGTGACACAGATTTTTTTGGGGGTTCTTGGCTCGACACGTTTTCCATTCCAGTCAACGTTCTTGCTTCCACTATTTATTAAGGAGATTTCTGGAACAAAACTTTTGATACAAGTTCTCAAAAAGAAAGGACATTAATTTTATAAAGGGTAGGAGTATTATTTATCTGTCAATACACGAAGATGAAAATTAATGGCAATGTCCGACTTGATTCATGCCTGAGCCTGACCAGTCCAAGAAAGAAAGATAATTCCAAGTGTATAGACAACTGATGTTACTTTTGGGTATAAACAGAGGCCATCAAGAATATATATACAAAAAATTTAAGTCTTAAAGCAAATAATTAAGATATGCAAAATACAATTCTCTCTTTTTTTTTATTGTTTTCTTATTAATTAACATAGTTAGTAGGGCTAAAATAAATTGGATAAAGACAAGTAACAACCTTTTTAAACACTTCATCTTTCGTTATAAATAAGAAGGTTGGCCCCTACCCCTATACTATTACCACCTGAAACTATAATTCTATATTGTCTCATCAACCTACCTCTATATCAAGCCATCTCCAACATTCATAGCTGCAACATCCTTTTAAATAAAGAAGGAAAAAAGAAATACCTCTATGGACAAGATTATGAAATCCCAAGTAATTGTAAAGCTTTTACTCATAGCCACCCTTGTACTCATAACTCCTCTACTATCCTCATCTCATAAAACTCCTTATCTTTATTTCATAGTTAACCTTCTCATCATCGCCTTAGGTGCTGAAGCTGGCCTCATTTCCTCCAAATCCCCACATGACAACACGTCTTCATCTCCTGATATTATTATTAAACAACCACAAATAATTTCCCCTAGCGTAGTTGAAAAATGTGTTACAAAAGTACTGGAGAATGATGCAGTGAAATTACTAAAATGTTCTTCAACGCCGAGCTTGTTTTTCATTGGTAGCGAGGATAGTGAAGCAAAAGATCATGAGGTCAAGAATTAGAAGATGAGGAGATTGGGGAAGTTAGTGGGCAAGAGTTGTTTAATAAAGCTGAAACATTTATTGGGAATTTCTACATGCAGTTAAAAATACAACGAGAAGAATCGTGGCAGAGACTTCATGATTTCTCTCAAAAAGCCTTTTAATTAATGCAGTATATTTCGTTGCTTCTTAGTTTAAACCAGGTTCTTTTTTTTTTTTTTTAATCTTTTTGTGGGTATTAGGTGTTGAATTATTACTGAAGGGAGTAAGATTTATTCAGGGAATTACAAGTATCTAGCATTGTACATCTGTATAAAAGATAAAAAGGCAGATTTAGAATGTACTTAGAGCCCGTTTGGATTAGCCGGAAAAAAATAGCTTTTAAGTGCTGAAACTTGTTTTATAAATAAGCAGTTGCCTGTTTGGATAAAAGTGCTGAAACTTAAAAAAAATTGTTGAAGTGTTTGGTAAACAAGTGCTGGTAAGAACTTTTTTCTGTTAAAAAAGACAGAAATATCCTTAAAGCTGTTAACATTATAAAAGGAGCTGATTACTACAATATACTTGATTCATAAGTAATGCAAACAATTTTTTTTAATTTAATTTTAATTTAAATAATTACTTAAGATAGTTTTTTTATTTGTTTGTCAAGAAAATAAAAAGAATAGTTTTTGCTTTATATATATATATATATATATATATATGAGAATCTAATTGATCAATTAACAGCTAACCCATTCCAAAGTAATTTTGTTCATCACCTTACGTTGTTGCTGTTGCACAAAAGGTTAGTTTTGACAATAATTACTTGTTATCTTTTAAGTGACATATATACATTAATAACAATTTACACTATAAGTGTATTTAAATAAAGATAAGTTTATTAATATGTTGTGTTCCTTTTTCTAGTTGATTGCAGAGGCAATTGGGACGTACTTTATTATATTTGCAGGATGTGGATCAGTAACAGTGAATAAGCTATACGATGGGAGTATTACATTTCCAGGGATATGCGTGACATGGGGTTTAATTGTGATGGTTATGATTTACTCTTTGGGACACGTATAGTTGTCTTACCTATTCCTAATGCCCTTTTTTGCAGCTATGTAGTTTGCTTATCCAAAAAATTGAACAAATTGTTTTAAATTTTCAATAGTCTGTTAAAGTCAACCTGCAATTAGTACAAAATAATATTTCTCAATTGGAATGTAAAATAGTAAATTTAGTGTATTAAAAGATTCATATAACTACAAGTATCAAGCTTTACAAATTTCATTAGCAATCAAATCGCGAAGACCCATCCAAACAAGATCACTTTGCTCTTCCACATTTTCCGCATTTATATTGTTATTAGCTCTCAAAGATGTACCAACATCAGGATCAACAGATGGAACATATCTCTCATTCTCAGCTGCTCGGAATGCATCATCCATATTGCATTTCTTTCTAATATAGTTATGAATGGCCATAGTAGCAAGTACGATGTCTCTTTGAGTGTCAATGTGATAGAAAGGCATGTCTCGCAAAATAGACCATCTTGCTTTCCAAACCCCAAATGTGCGCTCTACAATATTTCTACAAGAAGAATGCAAATAGTTAAATTTTTCAATTCGCCCTCTTGGTTCTCGCAATTGTCTTGTTGCACCGCGGCGGAATTGTGCTAGGTGATATCTCACATTATCTCCTTTGTATGGAGCCATATATCCCTTCATGTGAGGATATCCTGCATCAACTAGATAATACTTGTTTCCAATTGGATGTGGAAAGTTTAGTTCTGGTCTACGAAGGGCCTCCAATTGTATTTCCTCCAGTTCTTCTTCATCTTCATCGTCTGACAAATAAATTGGATAAGGATCTATTATGTCACTAGAGTTTGAACTCTCCATTTAACTGAAAATAAAAACATAAGTAAAGAGGAGTTAACTGTTAGCTTTACAAATGCATTCCAATGATTAGTTGTGGAATTTAAAAAGAACTGGAGGAGTGAAGCTAGTTAAAAGCTAGTTTACAACATAAGCTTTACAACTGAAGCATTTCCAGAACATGAATTAACATAAGCTTTACAAATTCATAAGCTTATCATTTAACATAAGCTAGTAACTGAAGCATTTAACATAAGCTACTAACTGAAGTATTTAACATAAGCATTACAACTGAAGCATTTCTAGTTAAAAGCTTATCATTTAATATAAGCTACTAACTAAAACATTTGACATAAGATTTACGCTAACTAAAAGCTTTACTAAAAGCTTTACAAATTCATAAGCTTTACAATTGAAGCTAGTTAAAAGCTTAACAAACAAAATCTTTAATTTAATAAAAGTTTAGTCATACAATCACAACATCTAAATACATAAAACCATAATAAAGACTCAACCATAACGATATATTATCCATTTTTGTTAAGGTATAACTGGTAGTTAAACTCCAACCAACACTTGCGAGCTTCATCAGTAGGCATCCTCAAAAATATCTGTCGATTATTTTTCTTGCGGAACATATTCATAGTAAAACTGTAAATTTCACTCCCAGCTAGAATATCAGGAATTTGTCCCAACGTGCCAATACACTTCTCGATGGATGTCTCATCAACTGCAGGAGATGTAGCAGTGCTTTTGCTAGACATAAACTCTATGAGAGAGTGTATATCCTCTTTTATTAATGTTGCAGCTGTTTTTTTCTTACTCTTTCTTACTTGACTACTGCTACTAACACCATCAGTTGACTTTTGTCTTTTTAGTGATGGCTCTGGAAACACAACAGAATTTATATTCTGTAGATCATCACTTTCATCGCTCATTTCATCATTAAGATAAGTGAAGTGTTCTTTGTCACAATCATCAATAACATTTATCCCTTCTTCATCGAGATTAAGTCCAATGCCCGATGATTGTTCTTGATTTGCTGCACGTGCTCTTTCTCCTGTGGCAACAACATCAGCAAACAGTGCATCGTAGCGAAACCATATGAGCGAAAGATCTTTGTTCCTAAATTTCTTATATTTTGCATTCTCCTGTAAAAAGAAAATAAAAACTACTTTAATCAAACTGATAAAATTAACAATGACAAAAAAAAATTACACATATGATAATATGAGAGATGTACCTTAATTTTCGCTCCCACCAATCATCATCTGCCATAATCGTATTTTCGTGGCATCCCATCCTAACCCCATCTC
>NW_017673422.1:0-4595 GCF_001879085.1 Nicotiana attenuata
AAGCTTCTTCTTCTTCAGGAACTTTCACTTGTTTTCCTTTAACTGCAGACCTGGTTCTTTTTGCCAGGGAGGGTTCAGCAGAGATAGATTCTGAAGACTTCTTGGTAGAAGTCTTGGATTTCTTAGGTTTAGGAGTGGGAACCTCCTCAGTTGTACCTCTCTCCTGATGGACCAGTTCCATCTCTTCCTCCTCTTCTTCTGCAGCCACAGAACTTTCCAGAACTTTAGCTTTTCCCTTTTCTTTGTTCTTTTTCTTGCTTGCCTCTAAGGCTTTCTGCAACTCAGCCTCGCTTTGCCTTACCCTGCTTCTAGTAGCTTTCACCTTTGGTGCTGAAGGGACAGTAGACTTAGGAGATGACACATTGCTCTTCTTTGTTGGCTTAGAGGCAGTTGGAGCCTTTTGAGAAGAAGCTTTGCGCTTCTTGGGATCATAGCTTTCTCCAACTTTCTTCAGAATGTCAGCCAAGATTTCTTCCACAGATGAACTAGGTCCATCTTGTTGTTCACTCAGGTTCACAAGACCTTCAGCTGCTTCTCCAGATTCACTTCCCCCTGGCTTGTTGCCACTCTCCTCAACTCCTCCACAAATTGCAAGAATTTCACCTTTCTTTTTCTTTCCCTTCCTCTTCGATTCTCCCTCACTTACATCTCTCACAGATCCCACTAACACAAACCTATCATCTACTTTCTCCACTACATCAGAAAAAACATAACATGTATTTACCTCTTTAGGAGTTTCTTGATTTTTGTCTGATTCAGAAGACCCACGTTCTTCTCCATCGCTTGCAGAGACAAAAGCTTCAGACTCAGAACTTGAGTCAGATGATTCTTTTTCAGAGCTTTCCCTTCTTTGACTTGCTTTCAATTTTTCGTTGAGAGTTGTTCTCAAAGCACCAGTAGCAACAGTCTTTCTAGCCAACATTTTCTGCCTGCGGAATCTTGGTTTAGGGTTGTCGCTAGGAGGTACAGATGAAGATGTATTAGGAGATACTGGTGGGGGAGTTAAAGGATTTTCTTGAGAGTTAGTCATGGCGGAGAATTTCTGGAGGATTTTTGGGAATTTTGAAAAATTTTGGAGAGATGGAGGATGATCAGGGGTTTAACACTTAATGATGGTTATGAGTGATGAGAGAGGGTTTGGAGTGTATTTAAAGAGGGATAATGATTAAGCCTATAACGGCAGCTTTTTCAGAGGTCAAAAAGAAGTCTAATCAAATTAGAGTTCTGGTCTCTATAGAGATAAATGAGTGACGCTAGTTTTTAGGAAAAATCCCGTTTTAGTTAGAATTCGAAGAGAATGAAACTGGTTCAATGCACAACGGTTAGATTTAGGAGTTTGGTTAGGATAGGACTTCTGCTCATAATTGAAATATTTATTTTTCTAATTGTGCAAAGTATAGAAACATACCTGACCTTTTCTCATGAGCGTATACTGATGAACCAGGTTCTTCAAGTAGAACTCCTCTTGATTATGCCTCATATATCAGAATAGAAAAAACTCTGTAAGAGATCAATGAATTAATATAAACACATGTCACAGGAGTATACTGATTAGAGTATGAGACTGAGTAAGAATTAGTCTAGATATTTACATAAAATCAGAACTTCTAACCAAAAATGTTTTTTTTCATTTTTTTTGCATTCTGAACTGGTTCCTTTTAGGTGATCTTAATCATCCCTAATTCCAACCTGTTCCTTTCAAAGTTTTCCCTATTCAGTGCTTTGGTGAAGATGTCAGCTATTTGTTTATCAGTAGCACAGAATTCTATTGAGATTAATCCTTTCTCATAATTATCTCTCAAGAAGTGGTGTCTAACATCTATGTGCTTGGTCCTTTTATGATGAACAGGGTTCTTTGTCATACTTATAGCACTAGTGTTATCACAGAATATTGGTATGCATCCCACTTTTATACCAAAGTCTACTAATTGTTGTTTGATCCATAGTAGTTGAGCACAACAAGAAGCTGCAGCCACATACTCAGCTTCAGCAGTAGATAGGGCTACTGAATTTTGTTTCTTGGTAGCCCATGATATAAGACATGAACCAAGAAAGTGAGCCATACCTGAGGTGCTTTTTCTATCCACTAGAAAACCTGTATAGTCAGCATCAACATAACCTACTAGATCGAAATTACTACCTTTAGGGTACCATAGGCACAATTCAGTAGTCCCCTTGAGATATCTCAATATCCTCTTGACAGCAGTCAAGTGAGACTCTTTAGGATCAGCTTGAAAACGAGCACAAAGTCCTACACTGAAAACAATGTCAGGTCTGCTGGCAGTAAGATACAAGAGTGAACCAATCATACCCCTATACAACTTTTGATCAACTGATGAACCAGGTTCATCAGCATCTAATTTAGTGGCAGTTGCAATAGGTGTATCTATTTCTTTAGAGTCCTCCATTTTAAACTTCTTGATTAGTTCCTTTGTATATTTTTGCTGATGAATCATGGTTCCATTTGGACTTTGTTTGATCTGCAAGCCTAGGAAGAAATTTAGTTCGCCCATCATACTCATTTCAAACTCACTTCCCATTAATTTTGCAAAGTCCTTACTCAACCTATCTGTAGTGGCCCCAAATATTATATCATCAACATATATTTGTACAATAAGAAGATCTTTACCTTTTTCCCTTAGGAACAAAGTGCTGTCAATTTTACCTCTTTTGTACCCATGCTCCAGAAGGAATTTTGACAATCTTTCATACCAAGCTCTTGGGGCCTGCTTGAGACCATAGAGAGCTTTATCTAGCTTGTATACATGATAAGGACATTCTTTACTTTCGAATCCTAGATGTTGTCTCACAAACACTTCTTCTTTGAGATAGCCATTTAGGAAGGCACTTTTGACATCCATTTGATGAAGAGTGAATTCCATATGTGCTGCAAAGGCTATGAGGAGTCTAATTGCTTCAAGTCTAGCCACTGGAGCAAAAGTCTCATCATAATCAATGCCTTCCTCTTGACTATAGCCTTGAACCACCAACCTTGCCTTATTTCTTGTAACTGTTCCATCTTCATCTAGTTTGTTCCTGAAGACCCATTTTGTCCCAATGACTGACCTGTCTTTTGGTTTTGGAACCAAGTGCCAGACTTGGCTTCTTTCAAACTGATTGAGCTCATCTTGCATAGCATTGACCCAATCTACATCTTGTAGAGCTTCACTCACATTTTTAGGTTCAATGAGGGACAGAAAAGCATCAAATGCACACAGGTTCTTCACTTGTGATCTTGTCTTGACTCCAGATGTTGGATCATTGATGATGTTCTCAATGGGTTGAGAACTCAGGTACTTGTATGATTTCCCCACCATCTGGTTCCTGCTAGATTCTCCTTCATAGTTATGCTGTAGAGGAACAGGTTCAGGTACAGGTTCCTTGAGATTGGTTCCCCCTGTCAGGTTGCCCTGGGTGAGAGGACCTGTTCCATCACCTGCTCCTTCCTTTGATGCCACTTTTACTTGTGCTGTTGCTTCAGTCAATTGTCTCACCAGTCCAATGGCTTCATCTTCATGTTCCTGTCTCTCACAAAGAGTGTTAGATTCATCAAACACAACATGTACACTCTCTTCAACACATAGAGTTTGTTTATTAAACACTTTGTATGCTTTGCTATGTGAAGAATATCCCATGAATACTCCCTCATCACTTCTGGGATCAAACTTACCTAGGGAGTCTTTGCCATTATTGTGCACATAGCACTTACAACCAAAAGCCCTAAGATGGGATATGTTTGGTTTTCTCCCTTTAAGTAACTCATAGGGAGTTTTCTCTACATGAGGTCTAGTCATGCATCTATTTATTATATAACAAGCAGTGTTTATAGCTTCTGCCCAGAAGCTATGAGGTAGTTTACTGGAAAGTAGCATGGTCCTTGCCATATCCTCAAGGGTCCTGTTCTTCCTTTCAACTACCCCATTTTGCTGAGGAGTCCTAGGGGCAGAAAAATTATGATCTATTCCATTTTCATCACAAAATTTAGCAAATTGTGCATTTTCAAATTCAGTTCCATGATCAGACCTAATTGATGCAAGTTGATTTCCTAATTGTTTTTGGGTTTTTCTAATAAAAGCAGTGAACATTTCAAATGCTTCATCTTTAGAAGTTAGAAACAATACCCAGGTAAATCTAGAATAATCATCAACAAGCACCATTACATATCTTTTACCACCTCTGCTCATGGTTCTCATTGGACCACAAAGATCCATATGAACCAGTTCCAACGTCTTGGACGTACTTACCATTTTCTTAGGTTTGAAGGATGACCTTACCTGCTTCCCCCTTGCACATGCCTCACAAACTTTGTCTTCCTTGAACTTGATATTAGGTAACCCTATCACCAAGTCCTAAGAGACTAATTTGTTCAATTAATTTAGACTGGCATGGCCAAGTCTTTTGTGCCAAAGGAGGGGATCATTAATTAACACACTCAAGCAAGTTAGTTCATTTTCAGAGAGAGTTGACAGATCTACAATGTAAATATTGTTAACTCTCCTTCCCTGCAAAACAATCTTGTCAGTAGTAAGGCTAATCACAAAATATTTTGTGGAAGTGAAAGCCACAAGGTTACCTCTGTCACACAGTTGTGACAC